>NW_020837945.1:38627860-38797813 GCF_003676395.1 Aethalodelphis obliquidens
TGTATGTGTATGCTTCTTTGTGTGATTTTGTCTGTATAACTTTTCTTTTGCCATTTGTCCTAGGATTCTGACTGTCCTTTTTTTGTTTGTTTGTTTATTTGTTTTTTTCTAGTATAGTTTCAGCACTTGTTATGATTGGTGGATTTGGTTTTTGGTTTGGTTGCTCTTTTCTTTCCTTCTCTCTTTTTTTATTTTTTTTTTATTTTTAATAATTTTTTTCTATTTTAATAGCTTTATTTTATTTACTTATTTATTTTCTTTCTTTCTTTCTTTTTCTCCCTTTTCTTCTGAGCTGTATGGCTGACAGGGTCTTGGTGCTCTGGCTGGGTGTCGGACCTGAGTCTCTGAGGTGGGAGAGCCAAGTTCAGAACATTGTTCCACCAGAAACCTCCCGACCCCATGTAATATCAAACAGCGAAAGCTCTCACAGAGATCTCTATCTCAACTCTAAGACACAGCTCCACTCAATGACCAGCAAGCTCCAGTGCTGGACACCCTACACCAAACAACTAGCAAGACAGGAACACAAAACCACCCATTAGCAGAGAGGCTGCCTAAAATCAAAATAAGTTCACAGACATCCCAAAACACACCACCAGAGGTGGTCCTGCCCACCAGAAAGACAAGATCCAGCCTCATACACCAGAACACAGGCACCATTCCCCTCTACCAGGAAGCCTATACAACCCACTGAACCAACCTTACCCACTGGGAGCAGACACCAAAAACAATGGGAACTACAAACCTGCAGCCTGCAAAATGGAGATCCCCAAACACAGTAAGTTAAGCAAAATGAGAAGACAAAGAAATTCACAGCAGATGAAGGAGCAAGGTAAAAACCTGCCAGATCAAACAAATGAAGAGGAAATAAGCAGTCTACCTGAAAAAGAATTCAGAGTACTGATAGTAAAGATGGTCCAAAATCTTGGAAATAGAATGGAGAAAATACAAGAAACATTTACCAAGGACCTAGAAGAACTAAAGAGCAAACAAACAATGAGAACAACACAATAAATTAAATTAAAAATTCTCTAGAAGGAATCAATAGCAGAATAACTGAGGCAGAAGAATGGAAAAATGACCTGGAAGATAAAAGAGTGGAAATAACTACCACAGAGAAGAATAAAGAAAAAAGAATAAAAGGAATTGAGGACAGTCTCAGAGACCTCTGGACAACATGAAACACACCAACATTCGAATTATAGGGGTCCCAGAAGAAGAAGAGAAATAAAAAGGGACTGAGAAAATATTTGAAGAGGTTATAGTTGAAAACTTCCTTAATATGGGTAAGGAAACAGTCAATCAAGTCCAGGAAGCACAGAGAGTCCCATACAGGATAAATCCAAGGAGAAACATGCCAAGACACATATTAAACAAACTATGAAGAATTAAATATGAAAAAAAATATTAAAAGCAGCAAGGAAAAAGCAACACTTAACATACAAGGGAAACCTCATAAGGTACACCTGATCTTTCAGCAGAAGCTCTGCAAGCTAGAAGGGAGTGGTAGGACATATTTAAAGTGAGGAAAGGGAAAAACCTACAACCAAGATTACTCTACCCACAAGGATCTCTTTCAGATTCGAAAGAGAAATTAAAAGCTTTACAGATAAGCAAAAATGAAGAGAATTCAGCACCACAAAATGAGCTTTACAACAAATGCTAAAGGAACTTCTCTAAGCAGGAAACACAAGAGAAGGAAAATACTTACAATAACAAAACTCAAAACAATTAAGAAAATGGTAATAAGAGCATACATATTGATAGCTACTCTAAATGTAAATGGATTAAATGCTCCATCCAAAAGACACAGACTGGCTGAATGGATACAAAAGCAAGACCCATACATATGCTATCTACAAGAGACCCACTTCAGACCTAGGGACACATACAGACTGAAAGTGATGGGATGGAAAAAGATATGCAAATGGAAATCAAAAGAAAGCTGGAGTAGCAATTCTCGTATCAGACAAAATGGACTTTAAAATAAAGACTATTACAAGAGACAAAGAAGGACACTACATAATGATCAAGGGATCTATCCAAGAAGAAGGTATAACAATTGTAAATATTTATGCCCCCAGCATAGGAGTACCTCAGTCCATAAGGCAAATGCTAACAGCCATAAAAGGGGAAATCGACAGTAACACAATCATATTAGGGGACTTTAACACCCCACTTTCAAAAATGGACAGATCATCCAAAATGAAAATAAAGAAACACAAGCTTTAAATGATACATTAAACAAGATGGACATAATTGATATTTATAGGACAGTCCATCCAAAAACAGCAGATTACACTTTATTCTCCAGTGCTCATGGAACATTCTCCAGGATAGATCACATCTTGGGTCACAAATCAAGCCTTGGTAAATTTAAGAAAATTGAAATTGTATCAAGTATCTTTTCTGACCACAACGCTATGAGACTAGATATCAATTACAGGAAAAAATATGTAAAAAATACAGACACATGGAGGCTAAACAATACACAACTAAATAACCAAGAGATCACTGAAGAAATCAAAGAGGAAATCAAGAAATACATAAAAACAAATGACAATGGAAACACAATGATCCAAAATCTAAGGGATGCAGTAAAAGCAGTTCTAAGAGGGAAGTTTATAGTAATACAATCCTACCTCAAGAAACAAGGGACATCTCAAATAAACAACCTAACCTTACAGCTAAAGCACTTAGAGAAAGAAGAAAAAAACAACAACAACAAAAACAAAAAAAACCAAAATTAGCAGAAGGAAAGAAATCATAAAGATCAGATCTGAAATAAATGAAAAAGAAATGAAGGAAAAGATAACAAAGATCAATAAAACTAAAAGCTGGTTCTTTGAGAAGATAAATAAAATTGATAAACACTTAGCCAGACTAAACAAAATTGATAAACACTTAACCAGACTCATCAAGAAAAAAGGGGAGAAGACAAATCAATAGAAATGAAAAAGGAGAAGTAACAACTGACACTGCAGAAATACAAAGAATCATGAGAGATTACTACAGGCAACTATATGCCAATAAAGTGGACAACCTGGAAGAAATGGACATTTTCTTAGAAAAGCACAACCTTCCGAGACTGAACCAAAAGAAATACAAAATAAAAAAAACAGACCAGTCAAAAGCACTGATTGAAGCTGTGATTAAAAATCTTCCAACAAACAAAAGCCCAGGACCAGATGGCTTCATAGGCGAATTCTGTCACACATTTAGAGAAGAGCTAACACCTATCCTTCTCAAACTCTTCCAAAATATAGCAGAGAGGAATACTCCCAAACTCATTCTATGAGGCCACCATCACACTGATACCAAAACCAGACAAAGATGCCACACACACACACACACACACAAACTACAGACCAATATCACTGATGAACATAGATGCAAATATCCACAACAAAATACTAGCAAACAGAATCCAACAGCACAGTAAAAGGATCATACACCATGATCAAGTGGGGTTTATCCCAGGAATGCAAGGATTCTTCAATATATGTAAATCATTCAATGTGATAAACCATATTAACAAACTGATCAAGAAAAACCATATGCTCATCTCAATAGATGCACCCATTTATGATAAAACTCCCCAGAAAGTAGGCATAAAGGGAAGTTATCTCAACATAATAAAGGCCATGTATGACAAACCCACAGCCAACATCATTCTCAATGGTGAAAAACTGAAACCATTTCCTCTAAGATCAGGAACAAGACAAGGTTGTCCATTCTCACCACTGTTATTCAACATAGTTTGGAAATTTTAGCCATAGCAATCAGAAAAGAAAAAGAAATAAAAGTAATCCAAATCGGAAAAGAAGAAGTAAAGCTGTCACTGTTTGTAGATGACATGATACTACACATAGAGAATCCTAAAAAGGCTACCAGAAAAGTACTAGCGCTAATCAATGAATTTAGTAAAGTAGCAGGATACAAAATTAATGCACAGAAATCTCTTGCATTCCTATAAAGTAATGATGAAAAATCAGAAAGAGAAATTAAGGAAACACTCCCATTTACCATTGCAACAAAAAGAATAAAATACCTAGGAATAAACATTCCTAAGGATATGAAAGACCTGTATGCAGAAAACTATGACACTGATGAAAGAAATTAAAGACAATACAAACAGATGAAGAGATATACAATGTTCTTGGATTGGAAGAATCAACATTGTGAAAATGACTATACTACCCAAAGCAATCTACAGATTCAGTGCAATCCCTCTCATACTACCACTGGCATTTTTCACAGAACTAGAACAAAAAATTTCACAATTTGTATGGAAACACAAAAGACCCCGAATAACTAAAGCAATCTTGAGAAAGAAAAACAGAGCTGGAGGAATAAGGCTCCCTGACTTCAGACTATAATACAAAGCGACAGTAATCAAGACAGTATGGTACTGGCAGAAAAACAGAAATATAGATCAATGGGACAGGATAGAAATCCCAGAGATAAACCCATACACATATGGTCACCTTATCGTTGATAGAGGAGGCAAGAATATACAATGGATGAAAGGCAGCCTCTTCAATAAGTGGTGCTGGGAAACTGGATAGCTACATGTAAAGGAATGAAATTAGAACACTCCCTGACACCATATACAAAAATAAACTCAAAATAGATTAAAGACCTAAATGTAAGGCCAGACACTATAAAACTCTTAGAGGAAAACATAGGCAGAACACTCTATGACATAAATCACAGCAATAACCTTTTTGACCCACCTCCTAGAGAAATGGAAATAAAAACAAAAATAAACAAATGGGACCTAATGAAAGTCAAAAGCTTTTGCACAGCAAAGGAAACCATAAACAAGATGAAAAGACAACCCTCAGAATGGGAGAAAATATTTGCAAACAAAGCAACTGACAAAGGATTAATCTCCAAAATATACAAGCAGCTCATGCAGCTCAATATCAAAAAAAACCAAACAACCCAATCCAAAAATGGGCAGAAGACCTAGACATTTCTCCAAAGAAGATATACAGATTGCCAACAAACACATGAAAGGATGCTCAACATCACGAATCATTAGAGAAATGCAAATCAAAACTACAATGAGGTATCACCTCACACCGGTCAAAATGGCCATCATCAAAAAAATCTATAAACACTAAATGCTAGAAAGGGTGTGGAGAAGAGGGAACCCTCTTGCACTGCTGGTGGGAATGTAAATTGATACAGCCACTATGGAGAACATCATGAAGGTTCCTCAAAAAACCACAAATAGAACTACCATATGACCCAATAATCCCACTAGTGGGCATATACCCTGAGAAAACCATACCTCAAAAAGCGTCATGTACCACGATGTTCATTGCGGCTCTATTTACTATAGCCAGGACATGGAAGCAAGCTAAGTGTCCATTGATATATGAATGGATAAAGAAGATGTGGCAGATATGCACAATGGAATATTCCTCAGCCATAAAAAGAAACGAAATTGAGTTATTTGTAGTTTGGTGGATGGACCTAGAGACTGTCTTACAGAGTGAAGTAAGTCAGAAAGAGAAAAAAAAAATACCGTATGCTAACACATATATATGGAATCTAAAAAAAATAAAAAATGCTTCTGAAGAACCTAGGGGCAGGACAGGTGACAGACTCAGACATAGAGAATGGACTTGAGGACACGGGGAGGGGGAAGGGTAAGCTGGGACAAAGTGAGAGTGGCATGGACATATATACACTACCAAATATACAATAGATAGCTAGTGGGAAGCAGCTGCATAGCACAGGGAGATCAGCTCTGTGGTGCTTTGTGTCCACCTAGAGGGGTGGGATAGGGAGGTTTGGAGGGAGATGCAAGAGGGAGGAGATATGGGGATGTATGTCTATGTATAGCTGATTCACTTTGTTATACAACAGAAACTAACACACCATTGTAAAGCAATTATACTCCAATAATGAAGTTAAAAAAATAAAATCCTGTAGTACTCTTAAGCTTAAGAAAAAAAATTTCCCAACAATCCCTTCAAGACAAACTGGTTTTAAAATATGTCTAGGTTACTAAGTTAACTAGACATAGTTACTTTATGTCAGTCTTTTTAAATGATGGGAAAGCTGGTTATCTTCTAAAAATGATGCATTTACTTTTAGAAATTTTGATCTATAAAACTTCTTTTAAACAAGAATTATGTAACATATCCATTTGTCCAATATGTCCACTCCAAATTTTTGGCAATAAAGCCAAGTTATCTCATTTAATGCTCACATATTCTCTTCTGTATGGCAAGAGGACCTGCATTCAGCTTACTAACAATGGTGTAAAACAATTAAAGTACCATTAATAACAGTGCTATGGATTGAGAATAAATTTCTTGAATACTCCTGTTGAAACTGTCATCTGATTCTTCAAAATCACTTACAAACCCAAACTCTGAAAATAGTAGCAGAGTTCATGTTCTATATAAGCAGTGACGTCTGGTGTATACACAGAGACCCTGTAGCTTTGCTCTTGGTCAGAGATTTAAAGGCCCAAGTAGTTCAGGAGAAGTCACATAATATCCTACATAATTCCCAAGAGATATCTCCAAATTATGAGAAGGTATGATCCTTCTAGTACTGGCAACAAGGCAGAAGCTGTATTTAAATCCCTGCCGTGGGACTTCCCTGGTGGCGCAGTGGTTAAGAATCTGCCTACCAGTGCAGGGGACATGATTTCGAGCCCTAGTCCAAAAGATCCCACATGCCGCGGAGCAAGTAAGTCCGTGCGCCACAACTACTGAGCCTGCACTTTAGAGCCACAAGCCACAACTACTGAGCCCACGTGTTGCAACTACTGAAGCCCATGCACCTAGAGCCGGTGCTCTGCAACAAGAGAAGTCACCGCAGTAAGAAGCCTGACCACCTCAACGAAGAGTAGGCCCCGCTTGCCGCAACTAGAAAAAGCCCACGCATGGCAACGAAGACCCAACACAGCTAAAAATAAATAAATAAAATAAATAAAAATTTAAAAAAATAAAAATAAATAAATCCCTGCCTTGTTCCCAGTGTGGAGTATAGGCTTTGCAATGGATTAAAGGAAACTGGCCCTCTTTAGGTGCAGGTCTGATAGAGAGGGCTACCAAGGACACAGGACAAGATTTGCCTTTATAAAAATGGGAGTATCTTCATTCTGGATCTGTTCAAAAGGGATCAAAATCACCTAAGTGCAGAAAGGAAAAATGTCACAAAAGTTCAGATTACACTGCTCAAGGTGATTAGAACCATTGTGGAGACAAGGTAACTTCTGAAGAGACCTCAACTTAAAGGATTTTCCTTCTAAAAGTCCAGTACAAAGGTGTCCAGAAACTACAGATATAGAGGCAGGTAAACCTAATATTATAAATCTGGAAAGATGGATATAGAGATATCTCCTGAGATCTGATATTTTATGAAAAGATTTGGATGTAAAAACGTCCAGATAACTCTTTGCTTTGTTCTGTAGTTAACTTAGGGTTTTTATTTATTTATTTAATTTAAAATTTTTTATTGAAATATAGTTGACTTACAATGTAGTGTTAGTTTCAGGTGTACAGCAAAGTGATTCAGTTATACATATATAAAGATAAATATATACTTTTTTAACATTCTTTTCCATTATTATAAGATATTGAATATATTTCCCTGTGCTATACAGTAGGTCCTTGTTAGTTATCTATTTTACATATAGTATAGTATGTATACTTTAATCCCAAACTCTGGTTTTTAAATGTGTTAATTTGGGGGGCTCCAGCAATCTAACTCACAATTATAGCTGCCATTTTTCTTCATACCTTAGCTCTCAGTGAGATAAAAGATCTAAAATCCCAAATATAAACAGATTGCTTTTATACATTTTGTCTGATAAAGTTACATAATATAAAAATTGATATAAAATCTTTACTTTGAGACTTCACCAAGAAATGTTCAGGAAAATAACTTTTGTTGAGAAGCATACTTGAGGAATTTTCCCAGGCAGATGTTTAGAAACATTTTTATTACAGAAAATTTCTAACACATGCAATGTAAACACAGTAGTATAATGAGACCTTTTGCAACCACCCACCAGAAGCAACCACAGTTCTGATTACTTAAGAGCAATCTCTTAAATGTCCAGAATCTCCTTTGGAAAAAGATAGAGGAGTGACTTCAAGGATTATGATGAATGTAATTTTACAAATTCCTCTGTTTATTGTTTGCTCATACCTTTTGTTTTTGCCGACCATTGTACCAACACATTATATAATACATGACATGAGTATTTTGAAAAATGTAAATGAAAGGAAGAAATATATGTGGAAACAGTAAAAGTAGAATGTAAGCTTATGGAGAGTGGCAATAAAAAGGGAGAGAGAAAGTTGAGTAAAGTTAATCCCAATATTCACTCACTTTTGGTCATATCACCTATGGTGTCGATGTATACATTATACCCTTGCTCTTCAAAATATGTCTTTGGGCCAGCAGCAGACCTACAGGCTCTACCGCACAACTATTGAATCAGAATCTGCATTTTAACAAGATGTAAAGGTGATTCAGATGAACATTCCATTTTGAGGAACACTGCTCTAGATCACAATGTGATGAAGTAATGGTGTGACTTGCCAAAGAAGAAAAAAATGGAAACTCTCTAAAACAAGACAGAACAGGGAATCAGCTATGCAATATAAAGAAATTTCTGTTGGTTCTGTAACTGTGGAGTGCATCAATTATTTTATAAAGCTAGAAAGAAAAATAAAAATAAATTTTAAGTACTATTTCCTGTTTGGGGGGGAGGAGGTCAGCATAAAATGTGGGGAAAGATACTATGATTGGCTCTTTTCAGTGCTTTTTCCTGTTCATCTTATGCCTTCTAGTGACCCTATAAGCTGTCACATAAGCTAATATTAAAAGCAACAAATTATACTTTTGTTTATTTCATTTGAATGATGATTATTAATATGTTATATACAATTGCTCTCAGATTTTATGTGTCAAATTAATATTACATAAAATGATACTTTTGTAAAGGAAACAGCTAAAGGAAGCAGATGTGTGGGTTCTTGAAATGCAGCTGTTATTAAAATTAAACAATTAGCAGTGATATCTTGGAATAATTTCTTATATATTGTATAATATAATTATAAAAGTGGTTTGTCAAGAGATCTAAATTTTCTTATACTGCCACTGATTAGAGCTATGAATAAGAAAACACTGGACATAGATTTATAGGAAAGGATATAAACTATAAAAATGAGGAAACATTTTGTATAAATATATGAGACATTGAAAAGTAAGAGAGCCTCATTTTTTTTTAATATAGCAAAGAAATATAAATGCATCTATATTATCCTGACTTTTTTTTTTTTTTTTTTTTTTTTTTCACTTGACCTTGTAGCATCCCCTGTCCTGGAACAACACAGATGGTGGAGCTGTGATTTTTAAAAAAAATTTTTTTTTACATCTTTATTGGAGTATAATTGGTTTACAATGGTGTGTTAGTTTCTGCTTTATAACAAAGTGAATCAGTTATACATATACATATGTTCCCATATCTCTTCCCTCTTGCATCTCCCTCCCTCCCACCCTCCCTATCCCACCCCTCAAGGTGGTCACAAAGCACTGAGCTGATCTCCCTGTGCTATGCGGCTGCTTCCCACTAGCTATCTATTTTACGTGTGGTAGTGTATATATGTCCATGCCACTCTCTCACTTTGTCACAGCTTACCCTTCCCCCTCCCCATATCCTCAAGTCCATTCTCTAGTAGGTCTGTGTCTTTATTCCTGTCTTACCCCTAGGTTCTTCATGACTTTTTTTTTTCTTAGATGACATTTTTCTTTTCTTAGATTCCATATATACGTTAGTATATGGTATTTGTCTTTCTCTTTCTGATTTCATTCTGTATGACAGACTCTAGGTCCACCCACCTCACTACAAATAACTCAATTTCGTTTCTTTTTATGGCTGAGTAATATTCCATTGTATATATGTGCCACATCTTCTTTATCCATTCATCCAATGATGGACACTTAGTTTGCATCCATCTCCTGGCTATTGTAAACAGAGCTGCAATGAACATTTTGCTACATGACTCTTTCTGCATTATGGTTTTCACAGGGTATATGCCCAGTAGTGGGATTGCTGGGTCATATGGTAGTTCTATTTGTAGTTTTTTAAGGAACCTCCATACTGTTCTCCATAGTGGCTGTACCAATTCACATTCCCACCAGCAGTGCAAGAGTGTTCCCTTTTCTCCACACCCTCTCCAACATTTATTGTTTCTAGATTTGTGGATGATGGCCATTCTGACCGGTGTGAGATGATATCTCATTGTAGTTTTGATTTGCATTTCTCTAATGATTAATGATGTTGAGCATGCTTTCATGTGTTTGTTGGCAGTCTGTATATCTTTGGAGAAATCTCTATCTAGATCTTCTGCCCATTTTTGGATTGGGTTGTTTGTACTTTTGTTACTGAGCTGCATGAGCTGCTTGTAAATTTTGGAGATTAATCCTTTGTCAGTTGCTTCATTTGCAAATATTTTCTCCCATTCTGAGGGTTGTCTTTTCATCTTGTTTATGGTTTCCTTTGCTGTGCAAAAGATTTGAAGTTTCATTAGGTCCCATTTGTTTATTTTTGTTTTTATTTCCATTTCTCTAGGAGGTGGGTCAAAAAGGATCTTGCTGTGATTTATGTCATAGAGTGTTTGACCTTTGTTTTCTTCTAAGAGTTTGATAGTTTCTGGCCTTACATTTAGGTCTTTAATCCATTTTGAGTTTATTTTTGTGTATGGTGTTAAGGAGTGTTCTAATCTCATTCTTTTACATGTACCTGTCCAGTTTTCCCAGCACCACTTATTGAAGAGGCTGTCCTTTCTCCACTGTACATTCCTGCCACCTTTATCAAAGATAAGGTGTCCATATGTGCGTGGGTTTATCTCTGGGCTTTCTATCCTGTTCCATTGATCTATCGTTCTCTTTTTGTGCCAGTACCATACTGTCTTGATTACTGTAGCTTTGTAGTATAGTCTGAAGTCAGGGAGCCTGATTCCTCCAGCTCCATTTTTCGTTCTCAAGATTGCTTTGGCTGTTCGGGGTCTTTTGTGTTTCCATACAAATTGTGAATTTTTTTGTTCTAGTTCTGTGAAAAATGCCAGTGGTAGTTTGATAGGGATTGCTTTGAATTTGTAGATTGCTTTGGGTAGTAGAGTCATTTTCACAATGTTGATTCTTCCAATCCAAGAACATGGTATATCTCTCCATCTATTTGTATCATTTTTAATTTCTCTCATCAGTGTCTTATAATTTTCTGCATACAGGTCTTTTGTCTCCTTAGATAGGTTTATTCCTAGATATTTTATTCTTTTTGTTGCAGTGGTAAATGGGAGTGTTTTCTTGATTTCACTTTCAGATTTTTCATCATTAGTGTATAGGAATGCCAGACATTTCTGTGCATTCATTTTGTATCCTGCTACTTTACCAAATTCATTGATTAGCTCTAGTAGTTTTCTGGTAGCATCTTTAGGATTCTCTATGTATAGTATCATGTCATCTGCAAACAGTGACAGCTTTACTTCTTCTTTTCTGATTTGGATTCCTTTTATTTTTCTTCTCTGATTTCTGTGGCTAAAACTTCCAAAACTATGTTGAGTAAGAGTGGTGAGAGTGGGCAACCTTGTCTTGTTCCTGATCTTAATGGAAATGGTTTCAGTTTTTCACCATTGAGGACAATGTTGGCTGTGGGTTTGTCATATATGGCCTTTATTATGTTGAGGAAAGTTCCCTCTATGCCTACTTTCTGCAGGGTTTTTATCATAAATGGGTGTTGAATTTTGTCGAAAGCTTTTTCTGCATCTATTGAGATGACCATGTGGTTTTTCTCCTTCAATTTGTTAATATGGTTTATCACATTGATTGATTTGCATATATTGAAGAATCCTAGCATTCCTGGAATAAACCCCACTTGATCATGTTGTATGATCCTTTAAATGTGCTGTTGGATTCTGTTTGCTAGTATTTTGTTGAGGATTTTTGCATCTATGTTCCTCAGTGATATTGGCCTATAGTTTTCTTTCTTTGTGAAATCCTTGTCTGGTTTTGGAATCAGGGTGATGGTGGCCTCGTAGAATGAGTTTGGGGGTGTTCCTCCCTCTGCTATATTTTGGAAGAGTTTGCAAAGGATAGGTGTTAGCTCTTCTCTAAATGTTTGATAGAATTTGCCTGTGAAGCCATCTGGTGCTGGGCTTTTGCTTGTTGGAAGATTTTTAATCACAGTTTCAATTTCAGTGCTTGTGATTGGCCTGTCATATTTTCTATTTCTTCCTGCTTCACTCTTGGCAGTTGTGTATTTCTAAGAATTTGTCCATTTCTTCCAGGTTGTCCATTTTATTAGCATAGAGTTGCTTATAGTAATCTCTCATGATCTTTTGTATTTCTGCAGTGTCAGTTGTAACTTGTCCTTTTTCATTTCTAATTCTATTGATTTGAGTCTTCTCCCTTTTTTTCTTGATGAGTCTGGCTTACGGTTTATCAATTTTGTTTATATTCTTAAAGAACCAGCTTTTAGTTTTATTGATCTTTGCTATTGTTTCCTTCATTTCTTTTTCATTTATATCTGATCTGATTTTTATGATTTATTTCCTTCTGCTAGCTTTGGGGTTTTTTTGTTCTTCTTTCTCTAATTGCTTTAGGTGCAATGTTAGGTTGTTTATTCGAAATGTTTCCTGTTTCTTAAGGTAGGATTGTATTGCTATAAACTTCCCTCTTAGAACTGCTTTTGCTCCATCCCATAGGTTTTGGGTCGTCGTGTCTCCATTGTCATTTGTTTCTACGTATTTTTTGATTTCCTCTTTGATTTCTTCAGTGATCACTTCGTTACTAATAGTATATTGTTTAGCCTCCATGTGTTTGTATTTTTTACAGATCTTTTCCTGTAATTGATATCTAGTCTCATAGCGTTGTGGTCGGAAAAGATACCTGATACAATTTCAATTTTCTTAAATTTACCAAGTCTTGATTTGTGACCCAAGATGTGATCTGTCCTGGAGAATGTTCCATAAGCACTTGAGAAGAATGTGTATTCTGTTGTTTTTGGATGGAAGGTCCTATAAATACCAATTAAGTCCATCTTGTTTAATGTATCATTTAACGCTTGTGTTTCCTTATTTATTTTCATTTTGGATGATCTGTCCATTGGTGAAAGTGGGGTGTTAAAGTCCCCTACTATGAATGTGTTACTGTTGATTTCCCCTTTTATGGCTGTTATTATTTGCCTTATGTATTGAGGTGCTCCTAGGTTGGGTGCATAAATATTTACTATTATTATAACTTCTTCTTGGATCAATCCCTTGATCATTATGTAGTGTCCTTCTTTGTCTCTTGTAATAGTTTTATTTTAAAGTCTATTTTGTCTGATATGAGAATTGCTATTCCAGCTTTCTTTTGGTTTCCATTTGCATGGAATATCTTTTTCCATCCCCTCACTTTCAGTCTGCATGTGTCTCCAGGTCTGAAGTGGGTCTCTTGTAGACAGCATATATATGGGTCTTGTTTTTGTATCCATTCAGCCAGTCTGTGTCTTTTGGTGGGAGCATTTAATCCATTTACATTTAAGGTAATTATCGATATGTATGTTCCTATTCCAATTTTCTTAATTGTTTTGGGTTTGTAATTTTAGATCTTTTCCTTCTCTTGTGTTTCTTGCCTAGAGAAGATCCTTTAGCATTTGTTGTAAAGCTGGTTTCATGGTGCTGAATTCTCTCAGCTTTTGCTTGTCTATAAAGCCTTTAATTTCTCCATCAAATCTGAATGAGATCATTGCTGGGTAGAGTAATCTTGGTTGTAGGTTTTTCTCCTTCATCACTTTAAATATGTCCTGCCAGGCCCTTCTGGCTTGCAGAGTTTCTGCTGAAAGATCAGCTGTTAACCTTATGCGGATTCCCTTGTGTGTTATTTGTTGTTTTTCTCTTTCTGCTTTTAATATGTTTTCTTTGTATTTAATTTTTGACAGTTTGATTAATATGTGTCTTGGCGTGTTTCTCCTTGGATTTTTCCTGTATGGGACTCTCTGTGCTTCCTGGACTTGATTAACTATTTCCTTTCCCATATTAGGGAAGTTTTCAACTATAATCTCTTCAAATATTTTCTCAGTCCCTTTCTTTTTCTCTTCTTCTTCTGGAACCCCTATAATTCAAATGTTGGTCCATTTAATGTTGTCCCAGAGGTCTCTGAGACTGTCCTCAGTTCTTTTCATTCTTTTTTCTTTATTCTGGTCTGCAGTAGTTATTTCCACTATATTATCTTCCAGGTCACTTACCATTCTTCTGTCTCAGTTATTCTGCTATTGATCCCTTCTAGAGTATTTTAAATTTCATTTATTGTGTTGCTCATCGTTGCTTGTTTCATCTTTAGATCTTCTAGGTCCTTGTTAAATGTTTCTTGCATTTTCTCTATTCTATTTCCAAGATTTTGGATCATCTTTACTATCATTATTCTGAATTCTTTTTCAGGTAGACTGCATATTTCCTGTTCATTTGTTAGGTCTGGTGGGTTTTTATCTTGCTCCTTCATTTGCTGTGTGTTTTTCTGTCTTCTCATTTTGCTTATCTTATTATGTTTGGGGTCCCCAATTTGCAGGCTGCAGGTTCGTATTTCCCGTTCTTTTTGGTGTCTGTCCCCAGTGGCTAAAGTTGTTTCAGTGGGTTGTGTAGGCTTCCTGGTGGAGGGGACTAGTGCCTGTGTTCTGGTGGATGAGGCTGGATCTTGTCTTTCTGGTGGGCAGGTCCATGTCTGGTGGTGTGTTTTGGGGTATCTGTGGACTTATTATGATTTTAAGCAGCCTCTCTGCTAATGGGTGGGGTTGTGTTCCTGTCTTGCTAGTTGTTTGGCATAGGGTGTCCAGCACTGTAGCTTGCTGGTCATTGAGTGAAGCTGGGTGTTGGTGTTGAGGTGGATATCTCTGGGAGATTTTCGCCTTTTGATATTACGTGGAGCTGGGAGTTCTCTTGTGGGCCAGTGTCCTGAAGTTGGCTCTCTGACCTCAGAGGCACAGCACTGACCCCTGGTTGCAGCACCAAGAGCCTTTCATCCCCACAGCTCAGAATAAAAGGGAGAAAAAGTAGAAAGAAAAGAAAGAGAGAGAGAGAGAGAGAGAGAGAGAGAGAGAGAGAGAGAGAGAAAGAGAGAGAGAGGGAGAGAGAGAAAGAGAAAGAAAGAAAGAGAAAGAAAAAGAAAGAAAGAAAGAGAGAGGTAGAGAGAGAGGAAGGAAGGAAGGAAGGAAGAAAGAAAGAGGATAAAATAAAATAAGATATAATAAAATAAAGTTATTAAAATGAAAAATAATTATTAACAAAATTTTTTTTAAAGTAAAAAAAAAAAAAAAAAACAGATGGATAGAACCTTAGGACAAATGGTGAAAGCAAAGCTATACAGACAAAATCTCACACAGAAGCATACACATACACACTCACAAAAAGAGGAAAAGGGGAAAAAATCATAAATCTTGCTCTCAGAGTCCACCTCCCGAATTTGGGATGATTCGTTGTCTATTCAGGTATTCCACTGATGCAGGGTACATCATGTTGATTGTGGAGCTTTAATCTGCTGCTTCTGAGGCTGCTGGGAGGGATTTTCTTTTCTCTTCTTTGTTCTCACAGCTCCCAGGGGCTCAGCTTTGGATTTGGCCCCGCCTCTGCGTGTAGGTCGCCGGAGGGTGTCTGTTCTTCGCTCAGACGGGACGGGATTAAAGGAGCCGCTGATTCTGGGGCTCTGGCTCACTCAGGTCGGGGGGAGGGAGGGGTACGGAGTGCAGGGTGAGCCTGCAGCGGCAGAGGCCAGCGTGATGTTGCACCAGCCTGAGGTGCACCGTCCATTCTCCCGGGGAAGTTGTCCCTGGATTCCGGGACCCTGGCAGTGGCGGGCTGCACAGGCTCCCCGGAAGGTAGGTGTGGAGAGTGACCTGTGCTCGCACACAGGCTTCTTGGTGGCTGCAGCAGCAGCCTTAGCGTCTCATGCACGTCTCTGGGGTCCGCGCTGTTAGCCGCGGCTTGCGCCTGCCTCTGGAGCTCCTTTAAGCAGTGCTATTAATCCCGTTCCGTGGCGCACTAGGAAACAAAGAGGGAAGAAAAAGTCTCTTGCCTCTTCGGCAGCTCCAGACTTTTCCCCGGACTCCCTCCTGGCTAGCCGTGGTGCACTAACCCCTTCAGGCTGTGTTCACGCCACCAACCCCAGTCCTCTCCCTGGGATCCGACCTCTGAAGCGTGAGCCTCAGCTCCCAGCCCTGCCCGCCCCAGTGGGTGAGCAGACAAGCCTCTCGGGCTGGTGAGTGCTGGTTGGCACCTGATCCTCTGTGCGGGAATCTCTCCACTTTGCCCTCTGCACCCCTGTTGCTGTGCTCTCCTCCGTGGCTCCGAAGCTTTCCCCCTCCGCCACCCGCAGTCTCCGGCCGCGAAGGGGTTTCCTAGTGTGTGGAAACCTTTCCTCCTTCACAGCTCCCTCCCACTGGTGCAGGTCCCATCCCTATTCTTTTGGCTCTTTATTCTTTTTTCTTTTGCCCTACCCAGGTACGTGGGGAGTTTCTTGCCTTTTGGGAGGTCTGAATTCTTCTGCCAGCGTTTAGTAGGTGTTCTGTAGGAGTTGTTCCATGTGTAGATGTATTTCTAGTGTATCTGTGGGGAGGAAGGTGATCTCCTTGTCTTACTCTTCCGCCATCTTCCCCCTCTCCCTATCCTGACATATTTTGACTGAAAGGAGATCATTTCATCTTTTTCTCTAATATTTTTTTAACTGAAGTTGAATCTAATTTTCAAATGCAAAAATCTCATAAATGACTTTAGTTAACAAAAATGAGATATTTCATAAGACACATGTTAATGGAAAGCCCTGTATCCTGTATGATTAATTTATAGTTAAAAGATGGAGTTGAGAATTTTATATTCTTTCCCACCTTTCCAAATGTTAGAATTTTTTCTTAGTGTCAAAACAGCCTAAATTACATAAATCTTTTTGTGGTAAAAATCTTAATTAGATAATTATTTTCCTAATTTCTGAACACAGTCATAAACATATAGTTTCAAAATAAGATGTGTGACATTTATCTAGTTTTATACTTTACTAATATTTATTTTTAAAATCAATAAGGTAAAGACATTCTTCTCTGGAAATAAGTAAAATGCAGTGGACCATGCAAATATCTACCCATCAAATACATAAGATTTGATATTATTTTCCAAGTGAAATCTTTGCATAGAGCACAATGGAGAAGCTGAACTTACATTAATTTCTTATCATTGATATATTTATAAATATTTTAAAAATATTTAATACATGCTAGAATCAAATATTTTATGCATATTATGCAAAAGAAGTCTTTTCATAAAAAGTATCATTTTTCATTTGAAATGAAATGCTAAGAATTCGAACAGCTTTCTCCCTCAACTATATTTAAGATCTTGTTAAAAGATATCTTAACCTTAGTCTGTTATATTGATTTCTAAGCCATTAAAATTGCCCTCTTCTCATCAGCTACTTTAGACTTGAGAAATTTCAAATTAAATGAAAATATTAAATCCCTTTTCCACAGAGAACAAATAATCCCTAAGTGCATCATTCAATGATGAATCTGAATAATGCACAGTAAGTTTAAGTATTGATAAGTGAATTCACATCTTGAGGAAAGTATTCTCATTCAGGCTGAAATGAATTCTTCAGCTAAGTGAAGAGCATTTTTCTCAATAGAAATTTCATTGAAAATATATATAGATAGGTAGATAGATATTTAAATATTCAAAATGTTCACATGACTGTTCTTCTTTACCAAAGATGACAACTTTCTCATCTTAGGTATTCTTTAGCAATTATGTTCACCTCACAGTGTTCATGTTAAAATCATAGCTCAAACACACTGTGCTTCCTTTTAGGCATACCCAGATTGTTGTGAAATTGCTCTTCTCAATTGTGCTTGTGGTTCAGAGAATTAAGATTATCTTTTAATAAAACTTAAATCTAAAGAAAAGAGATTAATATTGTAAAATGGCCTGATTTTTCAAATGGAGTATAAAAAAAAAAAGTGCTGTGACCTGCCCTTTTATTTCTGTAATTAACTTTTAAAATGTATTTCTGAAGTAGTTTTATTTCTGTTTACTCAAAACGAAATGGATTAAATGTGAAACTAACAAATATTTACTTTTTAAAATTGTGTAAAAATCGGGAGAAGAGGCTTCCAGTGTGTCTCGAGTAAATGAAATCTGTTACATTTTGAAAGAGAACTTCACAGAATTTAAAATTTTATATTTTATTTTCAGATGTAAAATATTTAAAGGAAGAAGATGCAAATCGCAAGACTTTCACGGTCAGCAGCACACTGGACTTCCGAGTGGACCGAAGCGACGATGGCGTGGCGGTCATCTGCAGAGTAGACCATGAATCTCTCAATGCCACCCCTCAGGTGGCCATGCAGGTGCTAGAAATACACTGTAAGTAAACGCTACTCCATAACTCTTTATTTGACGCCAAATCTCTGCATCTACATTTAAAATCATTTCAAAAATTTTCTGAAGTTACAGAAAATGTGCAGCAAAATCTATAGCCAAATGAAGTAAAATTGACCTCATTAGTATTAATCACATTCAAAGGAAAGGAGTCCTTGCTTGATTATCATTCTTGACAAGGAAGAAAAAGAAAGAAGATATCAGAAGGTTAAAACTCCTAATTATCTTCCAAATTTTGGGCAGGAAGAGCAGTAATTTTGGCAGAATCAGTGAGAAGTGGAAATCTGAAAAAGCCTTGATGAACTTTCTAAATGTAATGTTATTATATGCAAACGTGGCTTACCATCTGTTCTTTTAAAATTATACTTTTTTTTTCTATTTTTTAAAATATGCTAAGTCTTTATGAACACTGGGGCATATCTGTTATGTTTTCTTTATCAACATCATTATTGTTCACAATTGATGAGAACATAAATTGGATGACTCCAGTGAGCCCGGGCAGTGCTGAATGCTTTGCTGGCATTATCTCAACTCATGTTATCTCATGTTAGGGCATCAGCATAATAGCCTGATGAATAGTTACTGCTCTCTTTACTTGCAATTTATGGATAAGAACACTGAAGATTATAGTGGTTGAGTCACTTGGCCAAGTTCACACAACTAACAAATGGTCGACTTATAATCATGACGCTTTCGTATTTAGCAATGTCCTTGGGATATAGCAGGTGATCTATAAATATTTATCAAAATGAAAATGAATGAATTGAAATATGTAACAAAGTTGAAAAGAGTAGAGTACAAAGCATTTTATTTCTGAATCCTATTACTTGTCTTTTTCCAATATTAGAGATTTTTTTGTTGAGTTTGTTATATGTGATAAATTATAGTTCAAGTTTATATTTGTGTGTGTGATGCGAAATTACATTGAACCTTAAAATGTTAACTCTACATATTAGTCTTCTAATATGCCTCATTGTAGTCTGTTTTCATTTATTTGTTCAACAAGAATGTATTGAGTACCTACTATGAAACAGGCATTCTTTTGGGCACTGGGGTTACAGAGGTGACCACAAAAGGACAACTTTAACAAAACAAACTGAGATTGTCTCCAAGTGTCAAAATCACCACTACGACCAAAGCAACAAACTCCAGTTCGCTTATAATATCCATTCTAGGTGGGAGTGACTGAAAATCAAAATTAATAAATACAACATATAGGGGCTTCCCTGGTGGCGCAGTGGTTGAGAGTCCGGGAAGATCCCACATGCCGCGGAGCGACTGGGCCCGTGAGCCATGGCCGCTGAGCCTGCACATCTGGAGCCTGTGCTCCGCAACGGGAGAGGCCACAACAGTGAGAGGCCCGCATACCGCAATAAATAAATAAATAAATAAATAAATACAACATATAGCATGCTATGTATTAAGTCTGTAGGAAAAAAATAAAGCAGGGCGGTGATAAGGAGTGAAGTTAGAATGGAAGTCAAGGATAGTGAATGTGTGTGTGTGTATTAACATATATATATAATGCATTTATATGTAAATATATATTTTATCACATATAGTATCACATTAAATTATATCATTACATACTATATAATAATATTACATAATATATCATTTAAATATATTATAATGTTATATTTATATGAATATATTATATAATACATTACTTATACTTTAATATATTACATTATATATAAATATATTTAAATAAATAATATTTTAACTAAATTAATATGTTTAAATATTCGAACAAAATATGTACATACAATTCACTGGGAAGAACAAGTACAAAGGCCCTGAGATAGGAACATGTGTGTTATTTTTATGTTTCTAGAAGCAGAAAGGGTATCAGTGAGACCAGGGTAGAGTGGAAAGTAGAGAGTATCATGAGAAAAGATCAGAGAAGTACCAGGAGTACCATTCTTTTCTTTTTACTTTTTAATAGAGAAAATATCAATCAGATCATTATTTTTTAATTATTTGTTATATTTTAATTATTCTTAGTTTAGTAGTTATTAAATTATTAAAATTTTAAGAATACTTTCAATTATATTAGATTAGTTTCATTAATTTCCTTCCTGTTCTTATTGAGGCAAATTTGAAGACAAACATATTTTAGAGCCCAAACTGAGATTATTTCCAAATTTCAACATTTATTTGCAGTGAGACCTTGCAACAATTACTGAAACTGCTTGAGCTTTGATTATAAACTAGAGAATTAATTTCTGTGAGGTCCAAACTAGACAAGTCTATGGCATTCAGTAAGCCTTCAATAAATATCAACTGTCTTCTTTCTTACTTGGTTTGATCTCGGGTGGCTTTGGCCTGCAGTGGCTTGAAGCAGGATTTTGGTTCCTGGCTAGAGATTGAGGTCAGTCAATGGCAGTGAGAGCGCTGAATCCTAGCCACCAGACCACCAGAGACTAGTGACCAGTGACAAGGCCCTGGCCCTTCAGCTGTGTAGAAATGAATTTCCACAGAGATGGAAAGTAGTGAAGCAAGTAAAGTATTTATTAGGAGGAAAAAGAGTACAGTACATGTGGATGAACACATGGGTGGACTCAGAGAGTCATGCCATCATGGTAGTTTGAATCACTTTTATGGGGCGTTTCTTCTGGGTTTCCTTTGACCAGTCATCTTGCTTTGCCTAGTTCTGCGTCTGTATTTGGTATATCTCAGGGTCCTCCTGTGTGCATGCTCATCTCTTAGCCAAGATGGATTCTAGCGAAGAGGCCTATGGGTAGTTGACATCACTTACTATGGGTGGCACCTCCTCCCTTTTTGACCTCCAGGGAGCCTTTCTGCACATGTGTAGTCGGGGAGGTCTCCTTGATTTCGAGTATGAGGAATATGTGGTCTTTTATCTGGGCAGGGCCCAGCCTCTTCTCTCGATTGTCCTTCTATTGATATTTTGGAGTTTCTGTCCACAGAGAACAAAATCCAGTTGCTGACCCTGGGGCCCATCTATCTCGTGCCTCAGGTTCAGGCTGCTATAACAAAAACACCATAGACTGGGTGGTTTATAAGCAACAGAAATTTATTTCTCACTGTCTTGGGGGCCAAAAATTCAAGATCAAGGAGGAGGCACATTCAGTGTCTGGTGAGGACCCTCACTCTGGCGCATAGCTGGCCATCTTCTATGTCCACATGCAGCAGAAGGGGCTAAGGAGTCTCTGCGATCTCCTTCGTTAGGGTACTAATCCCAGTTATGATCTTCCAAAGTCCTTACCTCCTAATATTATCACATTGGGGATTAGGTTTCAGCATATGAACTTTGGGGAAACATTAACATTCAGTCTATAGCAACATTTCTTTCCTATTTCTTTTTATTTAATCAATATGTCTTTCAAATATGGAAAATTATGTAATTTGATGTGTCTAGAGGACCCAGATCACCAGCATTTTAATTTAAACTTTTTTCACTTATATATAAAGCCAAATAAGACTGTTTAAAAATAATCTTTGATTACTAATTCAACTGTAATTTTCAATATATAATAAAAGAAAAATAATAAAAATCAAGTCATAAGGAATATTAAAGATCACCAGCCAGAGGGCCCCGGAAACCTACCAGTAGTCTAGCAAAATTGTGTTTATTTAGTTTGCTATGGCACAGAAGACAACATACCAGATGAATCTCTGGGTGTAGGGAAGAAAGAGTTAGGAGAGACTTGTTAGAGAATTTGGGTTTGTTCTAAATATTATGAAGAGGGTTCTGAATTAGATGCTTGTCAGGGTTGGGGGCAATTCAGTGATGTGTATGTTGGTAACTTTTACCTACAAAGCACAAATATTAAAACAAAATTAGATTTGCTATTATAAAGATGTGTGGTTAATCATGCTAATTTATGTAGTTGCTGAACATCTTGGTCTGTGTCCCCTTTTAGACCTGGTTATGGAATAAACTTGCCTTTTCTTATTCCACCCCACAGGCATAGAGTGGCCTTATCTGATTATTGTTTAGATTCTAGAGAATTGTTTATATCTGTTCAGCCTATTTCAGCCTAGCTATAAGATGCCAGTTGTTAGCTTCCAAAGTCATTTTCACTTTCTCGGGAGTCCAAAATGGAACTATTATAAATATATACTTTCTGAGCATTTTTAGCTGTTCACCATATTTCAGTGTGCATTATTAAGCAAACTTCATGGAGGAAGACAATTTTTATAAAGCTTTACATGAAAAATGTTATACTTGATGGCCAATTAAAAATAACAACTCATTCTATCATGGTTTAATATGTAAATGGCTAGAAGGCAGAGACCAGATCTATATAAATTATTTTTCCTAGCATTTTAGCATACCATCATTCAAGTACGTGAAGTTAATTAAAACTAACTGATAATAATACTTAATGTTCCTTTAGGGATGCAGAACATTCCCCAGGGGTGAACTGAGGAATGGAAAGTGGAGAGGGACATTTAGTACCAGTTTGCATCAAAATTAGAACAAAGTGATCAAATTGGGTGTGGTCTTCATAAACGCCTAAGAATAGTGATAAAAGGATCTCAATATATATTTCCAGAGACAACAGATCATGGCTCCACATAAATGCACATTGCAGTATGTATGATGTGGAAATTCCATGGATGCAGGTGGGGGAAAATAGAAAGAAGAATTGGAAAAGGAAAAAGGTGGTTAGTCTAGAATTTATGTGACATAAATTTAGGATTCCACATGATTTTGCAATGTTCCTATTATGAGTAACTGCAAAGACTGGCCCAAATAGTGGAACAGCTTTTTGGACCCCCAGAGCAGAAGAGATGCCATTGTTTTCTGTGGTGACTGACAAGAGTAAGTATATATCCCTACAATAATGGGAAGTTATGACTACACCTGAAATAAAAATCCTGTGTTATTGTGGAAAGGCAAGTTTGATGAGAAATAAGACATAAGGGTTAAACACATAGTGCTAAGGAACATGATGAGAACAAATTGGAGGAGGAGTTATGTTTCTAGGGCTAAATGTTTTAATTTGTTACCCTGTGATATACAGTTTAATAGGACTCAGCCTATACAATATATCACAGCAATCATTTCCTTATAAAATAGTAATTTTAAATTTTAATGTCACTGTGATGGAAGAGAGTTTCTTTAAACTTGAAATTTAAGAAAATGTAGATTTTTCACTGTGAACCACAAATACTTGCAAATATCAAATAATAGGTAATAGCATACTTTGCACCTGAGCACTGGAAAAAGCTACTCTATTTTTTTTTTAGATGGAAATTCTAATTCATCTTCCTATTTTTATACAAATCCCTTTAAAAGAATAACTTTTTATTTGTCTGATTTAAATTTTAGATGAACAGATTGTATAAGTCAGATTTTATTTCATTCTCAGTAAGAATATTGTATCTCCACTAACAGAAAGGACTATGTACAAAACACAGAAAAGAAGAAAATAAGTGAATATTCATTTTCTATGTGTGACATTGACAAAATTACATGAAAATCAACTGTTATTGAAAAGGAAAATACAAGAGACAGATTAGTAAAATATTTCAGAGTAATGAGTGTTCTGAGAAAGCATTTTGGTACTGTGGCACTGAACTGCCAGTAAGGATAAATAAGAACGCAAATTTTAAGTGTATATGTGTTGTAAGGTACATTATATATAATCATTAAATCATGAAATCTTATGCTATCAGTAATATTTGTTTAGTATTTCTTTTGTGCCATGCTTTGCCTATAAAATAAGTAACTATACATGCACATCATCAACTTTTAAAACAATACATAGTTAAAATAAGTTATAGAAGAGAACCTGCTTGTGAGCCTAAACAAATTCAGTGTAAGCAACTGGTAAGAAAAAAAAAGAAATGAAGGGAGGGAGTGACTTTGGAAGCTGCAGTGTTGAAATTACGTGTTTTAGATGAGATCAATTAGGTTAATGACTAAAAATGAGAAATGCATTATATACCTTTAATAACCAGAACGCTCCTGGATTCATTACTATAATAATATAAAGAGTTAAATGGTCAGTTTACAGTCCCGATCTTTGCCATCTTGAGGCTTTTATTTCCGTTCTAGTTAATGTGTAAATAAATAGTACAATTAATCCAGTCTCTCTTTAACATATTATGTTAAAAAATGTATTTCTAAAAAGATTCCTTTCTTGTTTTGCTCTTTTAGACAGAATTACTTTGTGCCTAGAGGAACTGAATTCTTTTTTTTTTTTTTTTTTTGGAACTGAATTCTTGACTATACATGTCTACTACTTTTCTGGACCATCTAATGTACTTTATCAGTCTACCTTTGGTTCTACTTGTTTCAATAAAATAGAGTAAAAAATAAAATTCTGTGTATAACAGAAGAGATTCAATACAGATGGGTTTGGAGGCTTCTTATTATTTTGTTTATAACTTCATTTCCACTATAGATATACATGATACAGAACAGAAATATTTTCAAATGTAGGCAGAGATTCTTCATTAAGTGCAGATTTTGGCATTTGTCCTTTTTAATTTATAAAAGATAATTAATTCCCACCTACTCAATCCTCCCTACACAAACCTGCATACCTCTTTAGCCCAGGTCTTCTAAATTGTCCTGTGTTAGTTGTATCAACTATGCTTCCACTACTTTTCTATTTATTATAGAAAGCACTTGATTAAATTTTTCAGGCCATATTACACATAAAGGTGAATGTTACAAGTTGCATTTTAAAATAACATATCTCATTCATCTGGCATCTCATTTGTAAAATGCTGATTTTCTAATTATTTTGTCTACCACAAATTTTCTATGGTCCAGAGGCACAGAATATAAAAGGAACCAGGAAAGGTGAAATGAAAACTATCTTTAGATTAAATTTTCCAAATTAAAATAAATGGTTCTTTTAGGTAACAAAATGCCACATTTATATATGAGGATGCCTTGGAAGTATTTTTAATAGAGCCCAAAATATTTTGCAAAGCTCGTGAAATGTGTACATGCTAGAATCATGAAGTGATCTATGTCGCTTCACAAAAAATACATTTAACTACATTAAGAAAGGTGGGCTAATGTACAACCTCTACTTGAGATCCCAACCTCTATTTTTCAACTTTTTCAAGGAAGATACATTCATTTATTATATTACCCATAGTAATGTATTACTGGCACATGTTGGTCATGAGTTAATTTGTCTTCTTTTATATATGATAAGAATATTTTATTTAGTTCTTGCAGTATCAAAATATTAAAAGTAATTGGATCACCAAATATTTTAAGTGATCTAAGGGCAGAGATTAAAAATGTTACTGTAAAGTTTGTATTATTAATAGAAATAACATTTTTTGTGTTATTAAAGCCCAGTGAAGAGGAGTGTATATGTTTGTGAGTAGATTCTCAAGTTTAAAAATTAAGAAATTCATAGATTAAAATAGTATACTCTCAAGTGGTCTTTCTTAATCAAGTTTATAAAATCTGTATTTATGAAACTTTTTAGAAGTTTTAACATTATCTTAAGCATGCAAATTAATTTCACAAAAAGACAGTCAAAAATAGTCCCTAAATGATGTGATCCATATATAGTACAGATGTCAATGTACCTTTTGAAGATAATTTTGAGTCATTTTAATAGAGAATAAAAATGGAATAATCAAATGAGACAAATGATTTTGGCAAGTAAAACCTAATATTGAGAAAATAAACATAAATTATTACTATCTAATATTTTAAACTTTCAATTTAAAAACTAATTCCATTTTATAAATCTATTTTTAAAAGATAGTTAAAAGCTGATTTTTTTCAAAGAGACTGCATATTTAATGTCCCAATACTTTCAGATTGTTCTAGTTTTACTTTCTGAATGAACTATAATACACACACACACACACACACACACACACACACACACACATTTTTCTAAGAGAAAAACATATGGTTAGAAAACTACTGTAATCAATTGATATATTAAACTTTATTGTATTAGCTCTTAATATATCAGCAAAGATTGTCTTTACTATTTACAATCTGGGTTCAATAGACTTTTTTTTTTTTTAATCAATAGGGTTTATTTTTTAGAGCAGTTTTTAGTTAACAGAAAAATTGATCAGAAAGCACAGAGGTCCCAAATACGCTCTTATCCCACTCCCTCACAGTTTCTCCTATTATTAACATTTTGCATTATTGTGGTATATCTTTTACAATTGATGAACTAATATTGATAGATTATTGTTAACTAAAATTTATAATTTACATTAGAGTTCACTCTTTATGTTGTATAGTTCTTGACCAATGTATAATGTCATGTAGCCATAATTACAATATCATACAAAATAATTTCACTGCCCTTAAACCCCTGTGCTTTACTTCTTGATTGCTCCTTTCCTCCCCGCAATTTCTTGACAAACATCGGTCTTTTAATTGGCTGTACAGTTTTGCCTTTTCTAGAATGTCATATAGTTGGCATTATATAGGATGTAACCTTTTCAGACAGTCCACTTTCATTTAGCAATATGCATTTAAGATTCCAATATGTCTTTCTGTGGCGTATAGCACATTTCTTTTTATTGCTGTATAATATTTCACTGTCTGCATGTACCAATGTGTGTTTATCCATTCCCCTACTAAAGGATATCTTAGTTACTTCTAAATTCTGGCAATTATGAAAACAACTACTATAAATATTCATGCACAGGTTTTTGTGTAAACGTAAGTTTTCAGCTCCTTCAAATAAAGAAGTCATTTGAATTTTAATTAAACCACATTTTATCAAAAGACAGATAAAGTGACCATAAAAAGAAATATGTTTACCTTATACTATATATCTTATTATGGGAAGACCATGTTGAGTTTGTAAGAAACTGCAAACTATCCTCTAGGGTGGCTGAATCATTCTGCATTCCCACCAGCAGTGAATGAGAGTTCCTGTTACTCCACGTCTTCATTAGCATTTGGTGGTGTCAGTGTTTCAGATTTTGGCCACTGTAAATAGTGTATAGTGGTATCTCCTTATTGTTTTAATTTGCAATTCAATAATGACATTTGATGCTGAGCATCTTTTCATATGCTTATTTTCCATTTGTGTGTATTTGTTGAGGTGTCTGCTTAGATCTTTGGAAATTTTTTAATTTTTTTTTTATTATTATTGTTGCATTTTAAGAGGTTTTTGTGCACCTTGGATACCAGTCATTGGTCAGATATGTCCTTTGCAAATACTTCCCCACTTGTCTTTTCATTCTTTTAACAGTGATTTTTCTCAAGAGCAAACATTTAATTTTAATGAATTCTAGCTTATCAGTTTTTTTCCCAGAGATTATGCTGTTGGTGTTATATCTAAAAAGTGTAAAACCAAACTCAAGGTCACCTAGTTTTTTCCTATGTTATCTTCTAGAAGTTTTATAGCTTTGCATTTTACATTTAGATCTATGATGCATTTAGAATTAATTATTGTGAAAGATGTCAAGTCTGTGTTTAGATCCATGTCTTTTCATATGGATGACCAGTTGTTCCAGTGCCATTTGTTAAAAAGACTGTCCTTTCTTCATTGAATTGCCTTTGCTCCTTCAGTAAAAGTCAGATGACTATATTTATGTAAGGTTCTTTCTGGCCTTCTATTCTGTTCCATTGATCTATTTGTTTATTTTTTCACCAATACCACACTCTCTTGATTAAGGGAGCTTTATGTTAAGTCTTCAAGTCAGGTAGTGTCAGTCCTCAGAGTTTATTTTTCATCTTCAGGAATTTTGTTCATATTTGTAAATTTGTAATTACAAATTATTATGAATTTGATTACATTTGTAATTAAGACAAATATAATCAATAAATATGTTAAACTTTATTACATTAATCCTTGATAAGATCAGGAAAGAATGTAATTACCATTCATCACCTGGGTCTAATAGACATTTTATTCTTAGGGTTTTTGTTTTTAGGTTTTTAAGTTATTTTTTGAATAATGTGTAGATGTAATAATAAAGGAGAAAGGGATAGTGTAAAACAACTTTATTAGACTTTTAATAAGAATTTAAATATAGCAAACCTGAATTTCTATTTCATATTTTTCCGGGTTTGATGATATATCTACCCAAAATGGGCAACAAGTGTCATGCATGATCCTGGAACATATCCATATTGTAAATACGGAGTTCAGATTTCAAATACATTCTTAATGTGTTGTATTTATCATTGCTTCTGGTTCTTCCTGCACCTGCGTTGTCAGAATGTAATACTTTAAAAAACTTTGATGGTTCATAATTTTTTTGAAGGGAGTAAAAATATCTTTTTTCCAAAATTGTAAAACATTTTCATTTTTAGATTTATAAGCACTAATTATTTTTTTTAATGAATGCTTTAATTTCTTTATCATCAAATACCTACAACATTTTTCCACTTGTAAACTGTATAAATTCTTATGCGCAGAAATTATCAAAGATGAAAGAGTATTGTCATATATTCTTTTTAGCAAAATCATGTTGCAAAATATTACGTGATGAAATTCTTCCTTTTTTTTCCCTTATAAACAAATTTTTCACTTATTGATTTTTGAGTTTACTAAAATTAATCTAGAATAAGTGAAGACTTCTGTTTCACCATTTTCACTGGATTCTTGACTTCTATTTTCTTTTTGCGTTTATTGTCTTATCTAATAATTTTGAGATATCTTCCTCTGACAATTCCCTTCTTGAAATTATAATCAGAAAATGAAAGATTCTTAATTCTCAACTGAGAGCATGAAAGCTAAACAACCAACAAACAACCAAACAAAGCTACAATGATGGTGTTTTATTTCTAGACTTCTTTCCCACCACCATAAAAGAAAATGTATAACCTGAGCAACAGTGATGATTTATATAAGTAAATAAGGATCGGTAACAGTAATGATTTATATCACTGTTGCATAATCTTTCCACACTAGCACTGTCTAAAAGAAGTTACTGTGATGATGGAAATGTTCTATATCTGTCCTAAAATAGTAGCCAATAGCTAGCTACATATAGCTACTCAGAATTTGCAGTGTGGATCTTCTAAGGAACTGCTGTTTAAATTTTATTTAATTTTAATCAATTTACATTTACATTTAAGTAGCCACATATGACTGGTTGTTACTGTATTGGACACCACCACTCTATATGATTTAATCATACTTCCATTTTCTTATTATGTCATTCCTTTTGACATAGTTGGGAATAATTGATGAGTTAGGAATGAGTTGATAATGAGGTAATTCATAGAATGCCAAAGTAGCAAGATTTGTCATAATACATATAATTTCATAATATATCTTAAATTTGTAAAAGAATCCAATGTTTTTATATTATAATTGCAAGGTAGGATAATTTTAAATCTCTAGTAATATACTAAGGATAAACCTTGCATTTCTTTTTAAAAGGGAAAATTTTGTTTATATTTTCAGGAACTAGGCCAATGATTTAAATGATTATTAAGTGCAGAAAGTTTTATCCTGCCCTCCAAAATGCCTTTTCAGTTTTCTTTTATGATGCCTAATATTTTTTAATTTGTGATTTAGTTCCTGTTGTTCTTGTTTGTTTTGTTTCGTTTTTTATTTATGGCTGTGTTGGGTCTTCGTTGCTGCACGCAGGCTTTCTCTAGTTGCAGTGAGCAGGAGTTACTCTTTGTTGCAGTGTGTGGCTTCTCATTGCGGTGGCTTCTCCTGTTGCAGAGCATGGGCTGTAGGCACGTGAGCTTCAGTAGTTGCAGCAAGTGCAGCAGTTGCAGCACAGGGGCCCTAGAGCATGCACTTCAGTAGTTGTGGCACACGGGCTCAGTAGTTGTGGCTCATGGGTTCTAGAGCACAGGCTCAGTAGTTGTGGCACACAGGCTTAGTTGCTCTGTAGCATGTGGGATCTTCCTGGACCAGGGATCAAGCCTGTGTCCCCTGCATTGGCAGGTAGATTCTTAACCACTGTGCCACCAGGGAAGTATTAGTTCTTGTTTTCAGTCTAGGATGCTCACACTAGAGCCCATGAATGGGTGGTGATCAGAGTCCATGGATTCCTTGAGATGGTGTGTAAGCTATGCCTATAGACAGATGGGCCCATACTTTAGGAGACTACAATGTTTGTTGTCACAATACAGATTAAAAACTTCTGGGGTGAAATATAAACATTTTTAACAAAATGTATTTTGAATACAATGTGACTTTGAGAATCAATATCTTATTTTTTGAAGTGCAAGGCTAGGTTGGAATCCAAGTTCCCCTATGTGACTTCATGCTAGTCACTTTAAACTTTAATTTCCTCATCTGGAAACTGTACTTCTTATTTTGGGGGATGGGAGTAAGGATTAAATCAGATAATTCATTATACATGCTTGGCATTATTTTTATCATTATTAGGAAGGTAACATACCTTCTGAATGCAAAGATGTTTAGCAAACAGATGGAGAGCTATACTGTGTTCTTGGATTGGGAGAATCAATATTGTGAAAATGACTATACTACCCAAAGCAATCTACTGATTCAACACAATCCCTATAAAATTACCAATGGCATTTTTCACAGAACTAGACAAAAAAGTTTACAATTTGTATGGAAACACAAAAGACCCTGAATAGCCAAAGCAATCTTGAGAAAGAAAAACAGGACTGGAGGAACCAGGCTCCCTGACTTGAGACTATACTAGAAAACTACAATAATCAAGACAGTATGGTACTAGCAGAAAAACAGAAATATAGATCAATGGAACAGGATAGAAAGCCCAGAGATAAACCCACGCACATATGGTCACCTAATCTATGACAAAGGAGGCAAGAATATACAATGGAGGAAAAACAGCCTCTTCAATAAATGGTGCTGTGAAAATTGCACAGCTACATGTAAAAGAATGAAATTAGAATACTACCTAACACCATACACAAAAATAAACTCAAAATGAATTAAAGACCTAAATGTAAGGCCAGACACTATAAAACTCTTAGAGGAAAACATAGGCAGATAACTCTTTGACATAAATCACAGCAAGATCTCTTTTGACCCACCTACTAGAGAAATGGAAATAAAAACAAACAAAAAAAAACAAATGGGACGTAATGAAACTTCAAAGCTTTTGCACAGCAAAAGAAACCATAAACAAGAAGAAAAGACAATCCTCAGAATGTGAGAAAATATTTGCAAACAAAGCAACTGACAAAGGATTAATCTCTAAAATACACAAACAGCTCATGCAGCTCAATATCAAAAAAAAAACCCAATCAGAAAATGGGTGGAAGACCTAAATAGACATTTCTCCAAAGAAGACATACAGATGGCTAAGAGGCACATGAAAAGATGCTCAGAATGACTAATTGGTAGAGAAATGCAAATCAAAACTACAATGAGGTATCACTTCACGCTGGTTAGAATGGCCATCATCAAAAAATCTAGAAACAATAAATGCTGGAGAGGGTGTGGAGAAAAGGGAACCCTCTTGCACTGTTGGTGAGAATGTAAATTGATACAACCACTATGGAGAACAGTATGGAGGTTCCTTAAAAATCTAAAAATAGAACTACCATAGGACCCAGCATATGCACAGAGAAAACCATAATTCAAAAAGGCACATGCACCCCAATATTCTTTGCAGCACTATTTACAATAGCCAGGATGTGGAAGCAACCTAAATGTCCATCAACAGAGGAATGGATAAAGAAGATGTGGTACATATATACAATGCAATATTACTCCACCATAAAAAAGGAATGAAATTGGGTCATTTGTAGAGACATGGATGGACCTAGAGTCTGTCACACAGAGTGAAGTAAGTCAGAAAGAGAAAAACAAATATCGTATATTAACACATATATGTGGAATCTAGAAAAATGGTATAGATGATCGTATTGGCAAAGCAGAAATAGAGACACAGACGTAGAGAGCAAGTGTATGGATACCAAGCTGGAAAGGGGAGGTGGGATGAATTGGGAGATGGAGATTGACATATATACACTATTGATACAATGTATAAAATAGATAACTAATGAGAACCTACTGTATAGCACAGGGAACTCTACTCAGTGCTCTGCAGTGACCTAAATGGGAAGGAAATCCAAAAAAGAGGGGATATATGTATACATATAGCTGATTCACTTTGCTGTACAGTAGAAACTAACACAACATTGTAAAGCAACTATACCCCAATGAAAAATTTTTAAAAATTTTAGCAAACCCTTTCTATCCTTTTTTGAGAATACAAACAAGGAAACTATGAAATAAGTAGAAAGAATATTAAGGAGATTTTCTTTGTAGTTTTTGCCTAGGACATATACTATTCACCAACACTGATAAAAATCAAACAAAATTGGTGATATCAGGAAAATTAAAACAATTTTTTAAATATTTTTTCCTTTTCATTAACAAAAGCTACAAACAAAATATCCTCATCCTAAAGGAGAAATTTCATGGAGAACTTTTTATTTTTTCATTCGAGTTTTCTCAAGTTAAATATATTTCAAAATATACCAATAACTTAAGGATTATTAAATTTTTTATTGTTGATGATGATGGTGATTGAATGATGATGATTTTGGCCTTTCTCATATTTACCAAAATTATATGTGAAGGGACATTTTAAAGATTAGATAATGTATTAAATAAAAATGAACCTGGTAGTTGACTAAATGGCTAACAAACAGGAAATACGATGTCAACGTCTACATTTTCTTATAGTTTTATGGTAAATCATTATATTTGAACTAACCTATACATCATGTATTAATGTTATATGTTTGTTAAATAAACATTAAATGCTTAAGGCATCCCATGGCAGATTTATAAAACCTAAAACAACTTTAAATGTGTTCATTTCATTGTTTATTATTTCATTTTGTGTCCCCATGATGAATCCATTTCATGGTGCTTTTGATAAATGTTCTTTAAAAAAGCATCAAAAACATAAATAGCTTGAAAATGTTTAGAAACACGAGTTTAGTTTTTTTAATTTTTTCTTTTAAATGTTGATATGAAGGCTTTTTTCCAAAAATGAGCTTTCAGAGTGTTAAAATGTCCTATCTAATGATGAAATTTGACAAGCAGCCTTCCTGATGCCTTTTCCTAAGAAATCCATCTCAGTGCTGAAGCCATCAACTAGTTGAATTTGTTTCTGCCCTCCCAAGCACAACTAACTCTATCAACAATATCGAATCAAAACTATGCATTTTACATCACCACTTCAGAATATTAATATAGGAGAGTTTCATTTGATAAATTCTATTTATTTTATTATTTAATTATTACAAATATCTAAATTATAAATTTCTTTATTTCATAACTTTTAGTTATTCTAATAACTGGAATAAAATATTGGAGAGACAATTAATTTAAGCTAAAAAAGTAAGGATCATAAATGAGATACAGAGAAAATGCACTTAAAATAATGCACTCTAGAGCCCACAATTGTAGAAATTTATGAATTAGAATATAGGCAAAATGTTGACGCATTTATTATCTATATTTTTACTGCTATGTTTTCTTCTTAAGATCTTCCTAGTGGCTCAACTTTATCATAGAGACATAATTTGCTTTAAATTGCTCACTGATCCAACCAGTTTTACACACTGCCAAATATCTCCTAAAACCTGGCTCAGAGCCTGACATTCACTTGATCACAAACTTAAGATGATTTCTCAATGCCTCTAACATAATATCTGAATTCTTCAGCCTGAAATTCAAGGCTTTGAAAATACAATCCCTTATAATGTCACTCTTAGCACCCCTTTTCAGATAACGCACCCTATACTTTACAGTACTTCTAGATGTCTTATATACAGCCCACACTTGTCTCTACACCAACCCTTGTCCAACTCTTTGCCTAGGGTTCCCTTCTTTTCATTCCCTCTAGAAAAATTCTGCCAGTTCAAATACTATGTATTGTTTGAACTTTTTTAAGTACCACTTCTCTAGGTAACTTTCTTGGTTTCTGACAAATATCTATAATCTCTTCTTCCATAACTCCCATAATATTTCATCAGAGTGCTATGTTCCTTTCAGTTTTGAATTTTGCATTATTTTGAACCATACATGATTTATCTTTCTTATTGGGACAAAATTGCTGTGGAGATATAGCACTTGAATAGTAGTAGTAAAGTATCTTGTACATATTATACATACATGTAATTTATACATATTTGTTAAATAAATAAATGATGGCCACAAGAATAAATTTTTACTAGAATTATAGGAATTTAACAGACTGTTAAAGGAAAAGTACTTGACAGTTTTGAGCATTATGAAAGAGTATTGTGAGCACTAAAAGGAAAGTGAAAGTTTCAGTTTTACTGCAAAATTACAAACAGGAAAAATAAATTAGACAGCTTAGAAAAAGTCAGTCTTACACAGAGGGAATGAATAACAGATAGTGCTGTAGCTGAAATGGTTCTGGTTAACTCTGAGTATATCAACCCACTGCTCCTAATAAAATGTGGTAGGCCTTGAGGTATAGATTGAGCTTGATTTGTAGTTTTTTTTTTATTTCAGGAAAGTATCATGATGGTCTTAGAGTATTCAGCATTTCCTTCATTCTAGAAGTCCAAGCATTCCATATAGATACACACAGTTTCACAGTTCTCTAGTATTTCCTAGTCTGTTGTAACATGGAAGAGATATAGGTAATGAAGTGAGTAAATGTCAATATTTTAGAGGAGGACACTAGTGACATTTTGCCTCAGGTAGTTCTTTGTCGTGGAGGGTCTGTCTGGTGCATGGTACGATGCTCATCTGTATTCCTGGCTTCTACTCATAAGATGCCAGAGATATCACTTCTACCTCTCCCCTACACTGTAACAACTAAAAGTGTCTCCAGACATTGTCAAATGTCCTTGGGGGGCAAAATCGTCCCTAACTGAGAGCCACTATCTCAGAGTAAACTCTAAAGTGGTTTCACAAAGGTGAACTGGTGCATAATTTTCTTTAGTATTAATGTAATTAGCAAGAGATCTTTACAAGGGTGCTAAACAAATTGTTCAGAAAACTTTATGTAATACAATTGCTATAAAGAATCACAACTCTTTCATCTGTAAAATATTTAAAAGTTTCTAAATTCTCCTTGACAAAAATTTTCTGTGGGAATATTTCTTTGTTGTTCGTGGAGGAGAGGAATATGGATGAGAAGGATATATTGTAATGAATAAGATAAGAGAATATATATATATATATATATATATATATATACATATATTTTTTTCTCCAGTTTTATTGATGTATAATTGAAATGTAACATTGAAGTAGCTTAAGGTGCACAACATAATTATTCAGTATATGTATCTATTGCAAAATGATTACCATAATGGTTAGTTAATATCCATCACCTCACATAATTACAATTTTTTTCTTGTGATAAGAACTTTTAAGATCTACTCTCTCAGCAACTTTTATTTATTTACTTTTTGCGGTACGCGAGCCTCTCACTGTTGTGGCCTCTCCCATTGCGGAGCACAGGCTCCGGACACGCAGGCTCAGCGGCCATGGCTCATGGGCCCAGCCGCTCCGCGGCATGTGGGATCTTCCCGGACCGGGGCACGAATCCGTGTCCCCTGCATCGGCAGGCGGACTCTCAACCACTGCGCTACCAGGGAAGCCCTCTCAGCAACTTTTAAATATACACTACAGTATTATTAATTGTAGTCACCATGATGTACATTACATCCCAGAAATTATTAATCTTATTATTGTAAGTTTGTACCTTTTAACCACCTTCACCCAAAGAATATTTTCATCTGTTAGAGAGGAAAAGGATGTGAGAGGCAGATGTGAGAGAGTTAAAAAAGAAAGAAAGGGAGGGTGGGAGGTAGGAAGGAAGGGAGGGAAGGAGGAAGGAAAGGAAGGTGGAAGGAAGGAAGGAAGGAAGGAAGGGAGGAAGGAAGGAAGGGAAAGAGAAACAGGTAGACTGACAGGTTATGCATAGAACTCAGAAACATTGTCAGATATGTTTTAAAACTTGCAGATCATATAGAGCAAAAGCAACTCTTGGGCCAGGTTCCAATTCATCCAGCTGGAGAAAGAGTTGGTTTTGAAGATGAATAGAGGACACAGAGCTTATTACCAAAAGCATCAATCTCTCTTGTAGTCTAAAAGAGAACAGGAAACAAAGTTATTGAGGAGTGACTAAGGTCAGGAAAAAGCGGTTCAAACTGCCTGAGGTGATTTATGATTGTGTAACTAGAGTGAGTTACTTCTCTGAGCCTTAGTTTCATGTTCTGTATGATAGGTCAACAGCAGAACCTACCTTATATGTTGTATGAAAGAGTTCAATGAGCCAGTGCATACAGAGCATTTACAATAATGACTTACTTGCCAAGTATTTTATCAGTGTTTATAATTATTAGAAGATAGCTGTGACAAATAAATTTGATTTTATAACACACTAGTGGTCCTAACCAGTAGTGGGGAAAAATTACAAAAAGTCATTCTTCATTCATTTATCCAACAAATATTTAACTGAAGTCTAGGAGTTATTCTAGGACTGAGGATAAACCAGTGAACAAAATAGAAATAATCTCTGCTCTGATGAGCTTACTTTTCTAAGAATATGCTAAGCACTCAGTAGCATTGTTTATGAAAACTAACACGTGAGTTTTAGGTGTTACAATGTGAAAAAGTATACTATGTTATAGTGTTTTAATGTTGCAATTCTAGTGAGACAATGGATAGAAATGAGTAATAGTACTGTGCCTTGCATGTTTTAAGACCTATAAAACTGTTTGTTAAATGAATCATTTGGGAGTGCTCATAGGAAATGATTTTTGTGGACAAATAAAATTGTCAAGATAACACTTTCCACCCAAAGATCCACATGCCTTGAGCAATGCAAATCACTACTGCTTTAAGCTATAAACCATCTTTGTTCCCCCAATATATTATACACTGTGGAATGATACAGTAAACTAATATTAGATATTCATTTATAGTTGCTTCTCTTATATTAGCAATTTGGCCATCACCGTCATAACAGGCTAGATGTTACTTTTATATAAGTTTAAATTTCTGTTGTATTTCTTTGATTACAGAATAATTTTTTTTTATTGGTAAGATATTGACTTAAAACTTATTTTTATTTACCTACCTACAAAACCCTTAGAGATGAATAAATATTGTTGAACCACTGACACTAAATATTTTCATAGCTGTGCTTGCCGATTGTCCATTAGGTGATTTAATAATAGTTTCATCACAGATCTTTTCAGTTTTCTAAAATCTTTGTTAAAAATATGGAAAATCCATTCCCCTGTATCAATATCTTTACTTTGATTCAAATACTGAATCATTCAAATAAGATAGGAGGTGTCTTTACTTCCCAAGTTCATAAAGCTTTTAAAATTTTGAATAATAACTTTAAAAACCAATTTTTTTTTTTTTTTTTTTTTTTTGCGGTACGCGGGCCTCTCACTGTTGTGGCCTCTCCCATTGCAGAGCACAGGCTGCGGACGCGCATGCTCAGCGGCCATGGCTCACGGGCCCAGCCGCTCCGCGGCATGTGGGATCTTCCCGGACCGGGGCACGAATCCGTGTCCCCTGCATCGGCAGGCGGACTCTCAACCACTGCGCCACCAGGAAACCCCTAATCTATCTCTTGAAAGTACTTGTGCTTCTTTATATATTAGCCCCAGAATTTGTCAGATAAGTAAAATAAATAAACCCATACTTTTAAAAAGTGTGGGTTTTTTCCACATCTTATTAATTTTAAAGATGGACTCTAAACAATAATATTTTTCCTACAAAAAGAAACCTTGGAGAGGAAACATGATGCTTTTAAAAAGTATCTGCATATTTTGCCTGTTAGTAAGTAGTGAAAAATTATTTGTAGACGAATGACCATATCCCTATTTTTATATGCTTGTGCAAAACTTCCTCATTTGCTTGCATTTTGAGAGAAATAGGAAATATTCATATAGTCATCTAATCTTTAAAGAACTCTTACAACATATCAAGTATTTTGTTAGGATATGACAACACACAATCGAATAGGTTAAGGTCTGAGATTTTGAATGCTCAAAATCTGGTGAATGAAGCAGACATGTAAAAAAAAAAATACATATTTCACTAAGTGCAGTGTTTTATAATAGCAGTATATGTCCTGAAATATTTAAATCTAATTATTTACTGTTCCCTTTCATTCATATGTGTGTATATATAGTAACATTATAAACATTACATATTATATGTAATAAATATTATACTACTGTGTACCTAAATTTATATTCAATAAATATGATGTTGTTGGAGTTGACTTATTTGAAGACATTTTAAAACAAACATGGAAATTATTAGTTTGTAAAAATAAAAATCTGAGTTTAACATATAGGATAAAGCAAGTGTGAATTAATAGTGGTAATGATAATGCATTTTTACGAACCGCCCCTTTTCTTTTCTGTTTAATTGGTACAATACAATACATTATACTAGTAATTTAAAAAGAGAATATCATCCACATCCACAAAGTACTGAAGAAAAAGAGAAAAAGGGCCATTCTGTTTTGTGAAGAAGTAGAGCAAGGTGAAATGCAACTTATATTGCACCTAGACTGGAAAATAGAGAGATCATTTCCAAAGCAAGTGTGGGATTACTATATAAGTAAACTTTGGTTAAAAAAATATTCCCCATCCTTTTTAATGAAAAACTACAACCAAGAAGAAAATCTACAAATAACTTATATATGGACAGGGGCAAAAAAAAATGTAATTCTTAATAGTAACTTGGCAAAGACATGCATTGAAAGGTTTGGATATGTGGTATTTACTTTCTGACTCCTATTCACATCTGGATTAGTAAAAATATTAATAGAATAATATATGCATAAATTTGAAGATTATTTTATAAAATTATTATCTACTGTGCATTGTGCTGCTCCTGAAAAATTCCCCATTCATTTTGATATATAAATAATACAGAAAAATATGTTTACCTTGGGGGTTTCAGTTATTAAAATAAATATTTTGAAGAAATCCTGGAAATTGAAGATTCTTAAAATTAAGTCAGTTTTTGAGATGAGTACAGGTTTTTTGTTTTTTTTTTTTTGGTTTTGTCTTTTTGTTGGCTGAGATATCTCAGTAAGAATAGGAGTTCTACATTAATCTAATGGTATTTCTAGAATGTTATTGATAATTTGATAACAGTGCTTGATCAGCCCCCTTATGGATACAATAAAGTGATTAATGAAAATATAATAGGAATAGTAATGATAGAGATCTTTATTAGTAGTAAAAATCTATTAAAGCCCAAATTATTTCCTGTTATTAAAAAAAATTGATACATATATCCACTCTTTTTTCGATTTCCTTCCCATTAACACAACATTGTAAAGCAACTATACTCCAATAAAAATTAACTTAAAAAATAAAATAAAATATTTTGACTTTTAGGCCATGTAAAATGTTACATATTCAAAATGTTATTTTAAAGTAAACACTGTGGCAGGGGAAGATAAATCAGAAGCTTGGGATGAACACACAGATACTACTATATATGAGATAGATAAGCAACAAGGATCTGCTTACTGTATAGCACCGGGAACTCTACTTAATATTCTGTGATAACCTATATGAGAAAAGAATCTAAAAAAGAATGAATATATGTATATGTATAACTGAATCACTTTGCTGTACACCTGAAACTAACACAACGTTGTAAATCAACTATACTCCAATAAAATAAAAAAATTTAAAGTATATGAGAAAGAGTCAAGTTTGGGATAATATCACATTACTGTAGTTTTGATGTAAAAAAAAATGTAATTTTGTGTACATTGCTAACGTTGTATGTTTAAAGACGAATGCTGACATTTCATGGAACTGTAAACTAGAATTTTGACTGATTATATAAATAATCTCTTCACAATTGAGTGCTTCCCCTGTCAAAATCAGATGAGGAGAGAAAAGTTATTTATGCGGTATATGCATTAAAAAACAAATTGCCGGGCTTCCCTGGTGGCACAGTGGTTGAGAGTCCGCCTGCCGATGCAGGGGACATGGGTTCGTGCCCTGGTCCGGGAAGATCCCACGTGCCGCGGAGCGGCTGGGCCCGTGAGCCATGGCCACTGAGCCTGCGCGTCCGGAGCCTGTACTCCGCAATGGGAGCGGCCACAACAGCCAGAGGCCCGCGTACCACAAAAAAATAAATAAATAAATAAATAAATAAAATTGCCATTTGTATAATCATGGAAAGTTGTTATCTAATATTATCTAATGCAGAAAATTTATACCAGGAAGAGAATCAGCAGTAGACATTTAATTAAATTAAATATGTGTAAGAACAAAACTCAATGTAAGGTTTGTGACATGAACATTTAATATTAATTTTACATACAAATGCAGGCCCCAACAAATATTCAATTAAGCAGTTTTTAATATTTTAAAATTAATGTTTTAAAATGATAATAAGAAAATTAAAAAATTAGAGTGTTCCCCCATTTAATAATTTATTTATTAAGCACAGATTTTGTATAAAGCACTATGCTAGACACTGAGGATACAGAAATGCCTTTTAAAAATTATACAGAGATGAAAAAGAGAACATGCAGCAGAGATATGTGACCAAATGTGAGGGTAATGAATGATTGCCCTCAGCAAATATTTGAGTTAAGATTTAAAAGAGTTAAAAAGGCAAAGGATCCCCCCAAAATGGAGTATTTCAGACCGTTTGTATAAAGTTAAAAAACATATTCATTAAAGTACCCAACAGAAAGTATAATTAACTGGAATTCAAAGAATGAATTGAGTGTTACAAGGCATGAGAGTAAAGACCTGTGTAGATCATATAGGACTTAAAGACTATGCTGATTATTTTTCTTTTAATCCTAAGAGAAAAGATTTACCATGCAAGGTTTTAACGAGAATATTGATGTCATCAGATTTAGAGGTGTAAAAAGCTGATATGGTGGAGGCCATTCACTTTTGCGGTAGACTAAATGAAAGAAAGGTTGTGGAGATATAAAAAAGCAACGAGTAGATTTCAAAATTATTTAGGAAATAAGTCAACCAAACTTGATGATTAATTAATTGATTGATTATAGAAAAGATAAGGGAACAGGAGGTGTCTGCTGTATGTAGCTGGATAGAGGCTGGTGGTATTTATAGAACTAGAAATTGCTGGAAGAAGAACATATCAGGGGAGAATGTGTCAGTCAGTGGGAGACTCTGAGTTCCTTTTGGACATACTGAGTGTACCATGTCTTTTCAACATCCAACTGGACATGTCAAATAGGCGTTGCATATACATGAGTGTAGCTTGTGGTACAGAACTGCTCTAGGATATAAACCTGGGAGTGGTTAATGAGTAGATAGAAACTGCAGAGATGGGTGTGGCTAAAAGGTCCTAGAGAATTATGTGAGAACAGATTGTGAATCCCATTCTTGGTGACCTCAATACTTAAAGGTTAAATACAAGAAGACAACCCAACAGAATATGAGAAAGAGTAGCCAGAGATATATGTCGAATCAGATATATGTGTATCTATCAGTGTGTGTGTGTGTTTGTGAGGGGTGGGAGGGTTGAGTGTTAAAAAAAAAAAAAACCTAGGGAAGATAATTCTTAGGAACAAAGACTAAACAACATATTGAGTAATTCAGAAATAAAATAACAGTATTGTATTATATGACTTGATTTTGGTAACCTAGAGGTCTTCCTAAAAGTTTCACAGAAATACATGCTAAGCATATTATCTGCTTTTGCACTTGCTTATAATTCAAATTCTGTGTTCTGGATCTAAAGGGAATGCTGAACCATGCTTCAGGGGACCATATGTTATATAAATTCTCACCTCTAATAAATTACTTGAACAGGCAGAACTGTGTATTTTACTTCACTGAGGCAGATACTGAGGGTGACTTGCCCATATCCCTTTGGCACACACCATTTCTGTGCACCGAGTAGACCAGGGGTGCCAGGGAAATAACACCTGCATCCCCACCCCAGCAATCCTCAACCGAACACCAATGAGTATTGGTCAATATTCCCTAAATACTCCTCTCCCTTGCCCATCAAGCGAGGTGACTCAGAGGCAAGCCCTACATTGTCTGAGTTCCACAGCAGGATTGCATGCAGCTGCCCACAGGGTAATCTGCTCAATAACACACGCTTGATTGACTTCCTTCCCTTCCTATCTCACTTCCCAGTGCTCCCTGTGGTCACTCCCCATAAAAGAAATATCTCAGGGTCTGTTTGTAAGGATTCTATATTTGTCAGGGTTCTATAGAGAAGAAGAACTAATGGGATTTGTTACAAAGGTGCAGATTCCAAGATCTGCAGGCTGAGTCTGCAGGCTAGAGACCCAGAAGAGCTGATGACTTAGTTTTAGTCTGAGTCTAAAGGCCTGAGAAACCAGAAGAGATGATGTTATAGTTCCAGTCTGAAAGTCAGCAGGCTCAAGACCCAGATGTTTCAGTTTGATCTGAAGACAGGAAAAAGGCTGATGTGCCAGCTCAGTTGCCATCAGACAGGAATACTCTCCTATTTGTGTGAGGGTCAGCCTTTTGTTCTATTCAGGCCTTCAACTTATCAGATAAGCCTCACCCATCTTAGGGAGAGGAATCTGCTTTACTCAGTCCACTGATTTAAATGTTAATCGTTTCCCAAAACACTCTTACTAGAATTCCCCAAATAATGAATTTTGGACCAAATATCTGGGTACCGCATAGTGTAGTCAAGTTGACATGTAAAATTAATCATCACAGATAAACAACACAACTCTCTTCCCCAACATCACACTTTTCTGATCTTTCTTCTGCCACCTTTTTCTCTAGAATTGAAGCTTTATTTTCTATGTCAGGATGAAATTAAATTTTGCTGTATGTATATATGGTCAAAATTTAGAAGATGATAGCCCTCATTTTCCCAGAATCATTCTGGTTCACACTTGTTATTCTATATAATTAATATTTTCTCTTCACTTTTAAAAGTGTTCTACTTGGAAGACAAAATTATATGATCATCATGTTAACTGATTCCATAAATGTGATGATGGTAATGAAATTAGTGAAGTATATTTCAATCCTTTATTAAATTATTTTTTTCTACTGGTTAAAAATATGACAATATATGTCATATTTCTTCAAATTAATTTTTCTTCCTGGGTTATTTTATACTACAATTTTTTACCATGATGTACATGGAATGCCTATTTGTAAATGGGATATTATTGTTGATTATCTTGAATGTATTTTTTTCTTTAAAGGATTGAGAAAGAATGCATTTGAAAAGTATAAATAATTTATAAGTGGGATACAAGGCCTTCCACAGGATCTTGTTTATTGTTCTATATATGACAAATCTGCATAATATTTTCCTGAAATAAGATAACTAAACTAAAAATTATACAATTGATTGATACTTATTTAATTGGCTTCAAAGTCAGAGAATGACTATAACCTCAGGGTAGTTCAGTTCTTCTATCACAACTAAGGGAAGGGTGAGAATAATTGTGACCCCCCCCCACCCGCCCCGGAGCATTCAGAGCCTATTTTGTTTATTGTTGAGGATATGGAAACAAGAGGAGGAGACAGTTCCATGTTGACTGCGAGCCACACAAAACCAGCACTAGCAAGGTGTCATAAACGAATGAGCCTGTTTACACTGTCTCTGTTTTTAGTTTATTTTCCAGTTTTTCTATGTAATATGTATCTCTGTGTTGATTAAAGAATATTACATGGCATAAAATTAGAAATATAAATGTCTCAAAGTATTTTTGCATCTTCTTCCACAACGGATAATTTTATTGTTAAATGGAAATAACTTCATAACAATTATGTTGTAGCATATATAACAAAATGTTAACTTTTAATAACATTCTAAATAACTATTTCGGATGATTTGCTAACTGTGCTTTAAAGCAAACAGCATGTGCTAAATGCAGCATTACTGCATTTTCAAAAAGATTCTGTATAATGCTTGTGAGACAGTAGTTGATCTCAAGTTCTTTGTGGGTTCCTTATTGTGAGTCCCTGGTATTCCTGCAACAATGAAAGTGTTGTTATTCAAATGCACATAAACGTATTCAGTCCATAATAATAGTATGCATAGCCATCTATAAATAGGTGAAGAAACAATTGTATGAAATGCTTGATATTCCTCTGAACCACTTTTTGCAATTTCACTTTTAAATTCAGATTTCAGAAATAATACCACAGTGGTGCTCATAAGATATTCAGATATTTTTGTAAGCTTTTCCTGGACAGGATGGTAGCTTCTTAAAATTGCAGACCCTTTTTCACTAAATCTATATAAATATACACAATTGTATACATATATACAATTACAAGAAATGGCCTGAACATATATATAGTTTTATATGTGTGTAATGACCTTTTTTAATATTACTTTTTCTTTTCTCCTAGATACACCATCAGTTAAGATTATACCATCCACTCCTTTTCCACAAGAAGGACAGCCTTTAATTTTGACTTGTGAATCCAAAGGAAAACCACTGTAAGTGATTTAATGAGCAATACAATTTTTTACTTTTCTTGTATCCTGCTTTGATTGCAGTCTTTAACTGCAGAAATCCACTATTTTTGTCTTTTCTTGGTGGGCAAAGTGATCTCAGAACAGAAACCCCCCTGAACCATGTCTTCATTAAGTGTTTGTGGAAGATTGGTCTTGTAGTTTGTCATCTAGTGAAGTTTCTGGGGAGGCTTCCAACTGTGATTTTTTTGTTCTTTTTCTTTCTTTCTTTCTTTTTTTTTCCTACTAAGATATTTCAACCTGAAAGGAGTATAGGCTTAATCAGTCACTGTTTTTACATCATCAGATTGTAGAAGTTACACATGCTGAACTTCTCTCATGAAAAACTTTGAAAATATTGAATCCTCAAAATATGCCCAAGGTTTAAAGTTACATGCGAAATCATTTTCCTAAGGGGGATCAAATCTACACCTCTAGTGTAGCCCCTGAGACATAATTTGTGAATGTGATATGTTTGGAGGTAGTGTGAATGAAAAGGGTCACAGACTCCACATTTTCTATTATAAAGAGATTTCATTGTTAGAATGATGAGTTCTAACATCATTTCAACCCTAAAATTTTACTTTTTGACATTCATGTTTATAAACAGCTAACTCATAGAAAATCTATATTTAATAGAAAATTCAAGTATGGAGTATCCAAATAAGGATTATTTCATTGGAAATGATTTGATCTTTCTATAGTAGCATTCTACGTGGAGCTGAAAGTCACTTATTTGATCTTTTTAGAAGCTTCCAATTGATTTGCATTTCTGTTTAAATTTTAATGGGAGGCATTTAATTGTTCTCTATACATAATTATATGGGATAGCTTTTGAGCAAATCAAATTTAATTACTAAAAAATTGTTTCTAATAACATTTGTTATTTAAGTGTAGATTTCATATTATCACATGAGGAATTTTTCTCTAGTAATTTTAATACAGAAGCCTGAAATTTCAACTTCCTTAATTGTATTGTCTTATACTTTTTAACACACTAAGTGAACTCATACTTTATCACCGTATTGTTATTTTAGAACTGTTCTCTCTTCCAGTAATTATTTTCTAGAGATTTAAAATATACTGACTTAAAGAGCATTTTGTAAATTTTTTCTATCTTTTAAGAAACATTTAAGGCATTTTAGACCTTGAAAGGAGCAAATTTTTTCAAAGTAGCTTTACTACATATATCCTGTACAATTCACTTTTATAGTTCTTACCCTCTGATAAGTTTAAGTTGCTTATAGAAAACATTTTTCAACTGCAGTGCGCTATCAAAATGTGACAGTGCATTTCAGTACTACAGTTTCAACAGAGCTTTGGCTGTAAGATCTGTACTTTAACTAAGAAAGAAGTGTAATAGACTCTAGTCAGCTTTAGACATACTTAAATCCAGTTTCTTTCCTCCCGATGTTGTATATCTAATACCAGCGCTTCTTTCCTAACTTTCCCTTCTATTTCCACTCCTGTTCCCTTTGCTTATTATTTTCCAACTCTGTCTGTTCCTCTTTCCCCACCCCCCACCCCGCCCTTAGCTTCCATTTCTCCTTATAACCTCAGAGGTCAGTGTTTGGAGATATGATAAAGTATCAGGGAATAGCAAAGGATTTTTGCTTTTACCTTCTCTCCATAGTTCTGCCCCAAAGTACATATGTGTACAATTTACACATTTAAATGAGGTGAAGATGGGAAATATAATATATAGAATGCTTGGGAGTAAATACATTCCAGCTCAAATAGCATCTAATTACCTATCAAAGATCTTCTCTTTGATTCCATATCCACTCTCACTATCCACATTTTTTTTTTTTTTTGGTGAGTACTTAGATTGTGATCTATGTAATTAGCTATTTAAGTAGTCCATTTCCCTCAGCTCAGATTCGGTTGAATAGATATGCCTTATTGTGGTCTCTGTTTCAGTTACCTAGAAATAAACTTGGATATGCAATAATCCTCTGCACTGCCGATGAATGAAAAACACAATCTCTTATTTATTTATGTTATTTAAGAATACAAAGGTTCCAGAAGTTTAAGAAATAGAAAACGTCACCTTTCTCAGAAGGATCCTGATTAGTATCACTTTGCTATAGGTAATGGAAATAAAAAGGCTCCTTGTTTTACAGAAAGGAAAACCAAAGCTCAGTATTAACTGACTTTCCTTATTCATCCAGATTTAAAATGGATGAGTCAGGATGTAAACTTAGTTCAATCATTGCCCAAAGATTACATTCCTTCAGCTATTTTTCTGCTACTTCAATTGCTGAGTCTAAATTGTCACCTATGTTGGCCAATGTCACTTTTGAAAAATTAGGATGGGCCCTACAATAACGTGCAGCACTGAAATCGAAGCTCTGGATGCTTGAAGGTGAAGAACTGGGTAGTCTCAAGACACATTTTAGTGCTGCTGTTCTCTTCTATCAGGCTTTCTGCTGTATTTGCCCTTTCTGGCAACTTGCCAAATTCCTACCAAGCTGACTATTTTTAGCATGAGTTTACAGCCATATAGAATATCCTCTAATTAGTATAGTATCCTCTGGCAATTCACTCATAAGCTCCAGAAGGGTTAAAATTATTATTTTCTATCTTTATCATTATAGATCATAATGTTATATTCTATGTGCTATGGTCCACAAGTAAATATACATTAACTTATTCTCTTGTATTCTCATTCCGAACTCTCTTTTTACCATTTTCTTTCCTTGTAGACCTCCAGGCCATTGACATTAAAGGTATAGCCAACTTCTTTGACTCATTTTTGCCTTTAGACCACTGCTTCTTTTATGCCCTTCCTAATTATCTTAAAATCCACTCTTCTGCATTTTCAAAGTAACTATCATTTCCAATAAATGAAGACATTAACCTCTTTAAAGACAGTCTCAGTTCTAGCCTCTCTAGTTTATATTTGATCTCCAACAGTGCCAGTTGAGGCAGATAGGACAAATAAAACAAGGGAAGACTGAAAAGAAATCATTGGATTTTCCCAGAAGGAAATTTTACTGATCATAAAGAAAACAAGTCTCACTAGAGCAAAGAGAACAGAACACAAATTGAAATGGATTAATCAGAGAGTTAGTAAGTGGTGGGGAAGTAAAGAAAACAGGAAGGACACCCATTTCAGAAAATGAATCATGAAAAGTGGAAAAGGAATGAGAAAAGAAAGTTATGTCAAACAGAAGTTTTAAAACAAAAAATAGTAGAGAGGCTGTCCAAATTTTAAGATAGGATCAAAAAAGCCTGTAAAGAGTGGGAGTAAAAATGAAGTATGTGATATCACATTTACCCAACAGGTAGGTTTGAATTTCCTATTTTACTCTGGTAATCACCGTCAAAGTTCTCCATTGTTTTGCTGCTATTACACCTGATTCCCCATTTTGTTATTTTGGAATCACGGAGAAGCAATACTGTCTTAGCTTCTAATTGACTCCTGAAACACCCGATTTCTATTATCCTTACCAATTACCCGAGCCCCCTTTGATGAGAAGGTGAGAATCAGAAGTGGATAACAGGTATATGATTTCTTTACATTTTGTAGCTGACATATCATTTCCTTAATCCGTGATCAAATATTGTTTTTTTAAAAATGTTTGACCAATATATGATTTCCTAAAGTATGAGTTATCCATGGTTATTAGGCAAGTTAATAGTAGAAAAAAATAGCACCACTATCTTTTGTATAAATCACAAAATGATGGTGTGACTCAACTCATACTGAGACTCATGTTCCTAACCTGGCCTCCTATATGTTAATATTGTTTTTCTTGTTCTAAATGTGAGGGCCACAGTGACTGTTTATAAACAATCATGCCTTATTTGCCTGCTTTGGATTGAAGCCTTTTGCTGTTTTCCTGTGGAACAGCTGCATAGCTTGGGCCAGGACCAAATTGTTCCACTTGACATTACTGTAGAGGAATTCTATTCTTTCCTTAAAAGAGAGATTACCGTACATGTCTGTCTATTGTTTTAATTTTAGTTTAAAGTGAGGACCAAGCTAATGCCAGCCACTTTTCTTTAAAGTTCCCAGAATTTTTGCAACCTTCTTCTTTCTTTGGCTGAATTTCCAGACAGCTTTCAGGAAGCAGCATTCTCCGCTTATAGAAGTAGAGGGGGGAAAAAGCTGTTATATTACATTAATGTTATGACCTTAAAAGGTGTGGGATTGCCCCCCACATGCTATAGCTAAAGAATCATCATTCATTTTAATCAAATGTTTAACACTTTGTAAATTTACTTCACAAAAGCAATGTGACATTTTCAGTCAAATGAATGTATATTTGGTATTTATTCTATAAAAGAAAATAATTATAGTCATTGCTAAATTTTTCTGTATACCTGGCATTATGTTTATGTTGTAGTTATTATTTTACCTCTGGTAACCACACTTTTTCTTATGAATTTGGGATGAATCTAGTATACATAATTGCATTGCACATAACATCGCTATTCTGAATAAGAAGCAAGATTTTAATCTTTAGGAAAACAGATCACATATCATATAATAACTAGTGAGGTGTTTTAGAGGAACACTTACACATCCATTTTCAAAATGATCTAGAATTTAAGAAGAAATCCGATAAAAACACACTGATGCATTTTCCTATTAGCATAATAGAGATTAAAAAATGAGATGCAAATGAAGGCAAAACAGTTTTCTCAGCCTAATATGTACCTTTTTACAAATCACAGGTTATTTACTAATTGTCATATAACCCAATCACAGCCAGAAGAAATGACAAAACAAACAGGAGTTAAAGAAGGCAAGTAATCCAGAGTGAAATGTCTTAGCCCAAAACAGAGGAAAATATGAATTTGTCAACAGAAAAACAGTGCAGAAGGCTGCAAATAATAAAATAGTTTATTTGGGCTCTTAAGAATTGCAATTCAGGAGACACAGATTCTGGTTAAACCAAAAGAGTGTTCAAGGGAAGAGAAAGAGTCAGGGGCTTATAAAGACAAAAAGCCACAAGGCTGTTAAAAGTTGCCTAGTGAGAATTGTGATTGACGTGAATCAGGAAATATTTGTCCTTGAGGAATCCTGTGTTATTTTAGGGTAGTCCAGTAAGTAGACAGGCTGCCACAAGTTATTTTAGGGTATGGGCCCAATAATTATCTTGAGTTTCTGGCAGATGATCTAGATGTCTTAAGTAGGACAATAAGAGATCAAAAGGTTAGATTCTATTCAGGCTGAGATGGGCATAAGTCATACTTTGTAATAGCCTCCTGGCTCCATTTTAGGGAACTCTCTTAGCAATATAGACTCCATTTTGATTTTCCTTTCACAAATTTTGGGAAAAAGAATATGATCTACAATGATGGCAATTTTATATGATTTGACTTAATGCCTAGTAGATGTTAATTACACAGTATTGTCTCTCTCCTGCCATCTGCGCTATAGAAAGTCATCTAATTAATCGTCAAGGTCTGTGTTTATGTTCAGATATACTATCTAAGCTGTCATGCTCTGGGGCAGAAAAAGCTGTGTGGTGCAGTAGAAAGAGAAATAAAAGTAGCTTTGAATTATAAATCCGTAGATATCTGTGGCCTGAGTGGTCTTGAGTAAGTCACGTAACCACACCAAAATGTTTTTTTAATTAATAAACTTTATTTTTTAGAGAGTTTTAGGTTCACGGTGAAATTGAGTGGAAAGTACAGGGTTCCCATATACCCTTTGTTCCTACTCATGTCCAACATCCCCCACTATTGACGTCCCTCACAACAGTGGTATATTCATTACAATGAACCTATACGGACCTATCATTTTCACCCCAAAGTCCACAGTTTACCAGTGTTAAGTATACCAAGTAGTTTTTATTCTCTAAAATTAGAAAATAAAACCTAGTAAACAAATTGTTTTAAATATTAATGAAAATATATATGCCATTTCTGCCTCCAAGTAATTTCATAATAAATAATAACCATGAGGATAAGTTATTATTTTGTCAAAAAATTACAAACAGTGTGTCTCACCAAGTTTTAAACTCAGAAGTCTTAATTACATATTTAATACACATGCTGATATTGGGCTACTATGGCAACGCTGGGAACTGAGTTACTATCTCAGATTTCTTCCATGGCTCTGAAATTCAAGGTTCTAAGCAGAATAAACACATTCTAGGACAACGGTTTGTGACTTTCCGAAGCATGTTTGAACAGCAAAGGAATCCAAACTAAAGTCATGGCAAAACTGGCAGGGCAACATGGCTATTTTTGTTGAGGTTAAATAGTAATAATGAGCTGTAGAGAAGAGGGACAGAGGCATGAACCCTTGTCAGGGGGTAAAATGTAATATAGCTAGAAGTGGAAAAGTTCTGAGACATAGGAATAGCCCCTCCATACTGTTAAGGTAGAAAAAAAATTTAGAACAATTGGAAGGACTGGAAAGGGTAGAGAATGAGTTCTGGTTCCACAAATGTGGAAAAGGCAACATTGTAAAGGAGTTCAGCTGGAATGAAATAGAGATTAACCAGGTAGCTAGTTTTGACAGAAAGCCAAAGCAAGAGCTCTAGAGAAACCAGAACTAAGTGAATAGCATGGTTCATGAGTGGTTGAGAATCCAGAGTCTGTGATGTATAAGGCCTCATTTTGGCATAGGTTTCAAGTTCACTCATGCTAGTCTTATTTTAACCACACAACTATCCTGTTGTAAAAGGTTTACAAAGACTCTTATAATTGTTTTCATTTTGTAGATAAGGACAATAAGTCTTGTGGAGGTCATATGACCTTTTCTAGTCACTCAGTTGATAAATGGTAGATTACAAAAACACTTTTTAAAAATTTTAACAACTCTGATCGTTATGTTTTCTTATTTACATAGTGTTTTTAGTTCTCCTATCATATTGACTTTTCACAATAACCCAGAGAAGTTGGCAAGAATGAGAAAATACTTATAAACTTTTAGGAATGCCCATATTTTAACTAAATAATTATAAAAGGTTATCAGTTATGAATCAAACCTGTATTAGCATACCTAAATAGTATCTAAAGAATTTCTAAATATATCTAAATAGTTCTGATTATTAAATATATTTGTTTTTAAAAAGCTAATTATATTATATTCTTAATTTGATATGTTTGAGAAGATTAAGACTGCAGGTTATAACTACAAAGCAATACCTGCAAACGTAATACCAATGTAATGAAATACAATGCACAGCCTTAGAGGGTAAATAGAATAAGCCGGAAGTTCAAAGTGAACACTCCCCCAAAGTATGTCTTTCTTGCTAAATACTACGCTTAATATGTCACCAAAAAAATTGGTGGAATAAACATAATGAGGGGACAGACCTACTATATACATACTCTCACAAAGTCAGTCCTTGGATGATAAAAGTTACAGAGCATTTAGATTTTTTCCCCCCTTGTGTTCTGATCTCTAGAGAGATATAAAGTTGTCTCAATTAATTAATTAAAGGCATTGTAGTCAGTTTTTTCTAAAGTGTTTTCAAAGGAATAATATTGGGAAATTCACTCCAAGTTTTCATAATTAAAAAAAATATATCCATGTGCTGTCCTTTTCATACAAGTTTCTCTTCTGAGGCCCATATGGTCTTTTGCTTCCATCTCATGGCTTCAAAATTTAATCCCATGTTGACTTTCTGGAAACACACAAGTGGTTATCTTGGAAATGAGACCGAATATATTTGGTTTAGTTTTTGAAACAAGAAGCTGACTCTCGGTAATCTCCACTGCTGTTATTTAGGCTGGGCATCTGTGGTGTGTTGGGCACTCAATCATTTTCAGTTAAATGTGCCTATGTCTTGTGAAAGTCCCATAAGAGCTTGCAGAATCATGATTATAGATCCAAAGAGGAAATGTACTTCTTGAACATTTCCAGGTAAGCAATTTTCTTGCAACAAAACCCCAATTATTTTGTAAATGTTCAGTGGGAAACTCTAACACTAAAATGTCTCAATATGTTTAAGACATTGTGGAGTGATAATGTCATATCCTTGATTAGATTTTAAGATGTGTACTTTTGGGCTCATGGATTTTAAAATCTCTGTTTCTTTTTAATATATTAATTATGAGATTACATCTAAGCATTTTACTCTTTATTTAAAGATCTGTAAACATTCATTTGTGTTTATATAAAAACAGTCATCAAAATGGTAATTGTAGGAAATGTGCAGAAACAAAAATCACTCTTAACATGTAAAAGAGCTGAAATATCATACTTCATCCTTGATTAAAGAACATGTTAACCTATTGCTCAACAAGTGCCATTCAGTAAGATTCGTTTTTTCTCTTTGCAATTTTTTTCCATAATACATGTCCTAACGTTAGAGCTAGTATCCTTCTGGTGATCACCATTCAACTTACTGAGAAGTGTGTCATTTTGTGCTTGTGGTAAATAATTTGATTATCATTTTTGCAAATATATGGAGAGAACAAACTGTGGAAAAAAAAATTCAGAATCACTGGAGATATTTAGTATTATTTCAATTAATGGTGAAACTGAGAAAATTTTTATACCTTGGAAAGCCATTTATTCAAACAATCTAAAGAAATTTTCTTGCATTATATGTGTTTTTACAAAGTGTGGTATATATTGATTCACTTTTCTAGATATAACCTCAATCATACAGGAACCCCTAAACTTCAAAGTTTGAAAAAAATTTAAACAGCAGTGTCCCAAGTTGTAGAAAATATGAACATTTACAAATGTTTCCAGTTAGAATGAGTAGAATATGTCAGTGATTGTTGATGGCCTTAAAGCCCAACTCTTTCAAATTCAAAGTACTGGAAATATCTGGGATGCTTCAAGGAAAGGAGAAAGAAGAGAGAGACAGAGAAAATAAAAAAGACAGGAGAAAAGAACAGCAACTCTTGTGACTTGTGACCAGCAGATTTCTCTAGAATGGTGAGCTGTGATGGATTTCAGCACCACCACTCAAAATTACAAGTACAGAGATGAATATAGTGAGGTGACCATCGAGAAGAAAGATTAAGGACTTCCCTGGTGGCACAGTGGTTGAGAGTCCTCCTGCCAATGCAGGAGACACGGGTTCGTGCCCCGGTCCGGGAAGATCCCACATGCCGCGGAGCGGCTGGGCCCGTGAGCCATGGCCGCTAGGCCTGTGCGTCCGGAGCCTGTGCTCTGCAGCAGGAGAGGCCACAACAGTGAGAGGCCCGCGTACCGCATTAAAAAAAAAAAAAAAAAAAGAAGCAAGATTAAAAATATAATAGCTTTCCAGTATAGGGACAAAAAGACCTAGAGGCCACAGGAGCTCTCACTGTGGGTCACAAATGCAGTGTTTTTCAAATAGCTGGTTGTGGCTTTTAATGAGTCATCAGATTAATTTGAAAAACCGTTTTTAAAAAACAAAAATAAAATGGAAAAATAATAGAATAAGAAAGGAAGGAAGAAAAAGAAAGAAGATGTTACAGTACATTAGAAAGAGCAAGCTTTTATTTCCTGTGTGTATATGTTTGTGCATTGTGTAAAGCTGTAAAATATATCTTTTCCTGTAGGTCGCATTTCAAAAGATTTGAAAATTGTTACATTAACACCAACTGTGGTGAAGCTGGATCTTGGGGACATTCAGGAAAAGAACATGCTAAATCCTAATCACTTCAGTTTCTCTAAAACTGTCACTACACAAAAATGTATGTTCAAACTGAGGAGATCTTAGCTCCAAAAAAACAGTTGAATGGCACTAAGTATGTTCTGTTTAATAATGCAGAAAAGTTTGATCCTTTGAGAAGGATTTCATCCAAATGATTAAAATATACTTGCAAATGTTTTAAGCTTAAATTTCAATTATCTTCAGCATTTACTTACATGAAGCATTTAATTCCCCAGCTACCAGATAAATGACGTGCACTTTACTTTTACTTTTCCAAGACCATTGGTTTAATATTAGAAAAGAAAGAAGTCGTGGAACAGAAACAGTTCTATAATGGGGACACAGTGTTTAACATAAGTATTAGCTCTTATAAGGTTAGTTAGCACAATTTTATAGTAGTGAAAGTAATGGATTGTAAAGTAACTCTTATATGGAGAATAGGACCCTGTCATTGCAATGTGCCCTTGAACTGAATGGTTTTCAGGCATTTGACTGATTAGGATGCTTGTAGATACATTTTATATGGTATCAAATTGTCCTTATAATGTACACAGGTTGATAAGGTGGAAATTCTGAGAAACTCAGACTCATAAGTTATTGACTTGAAAAACATGAAAATGTTCCAAAGTCTATCTTAGTCAAAGGAGGTTTCAAGGAGTCCCTAAGTTTCAAAGAAATTGAAAACAATATTTTCTTAAGACATTATTTTTTAAAATATCATAGAGATTTTGAGGTTAATGTACATACAAAGAGGGAATTATTATTGCTTGGATGAGGGAATGAATGTTTACTCAAGATTTCTTGATATTTTAACCAGGAGTTAATATTCCGTGTTTACCAAAGGGAAAAAAAATGTTAAGTGTAGATAAGACATGGGTAATTGTTTTGCTTTAGCACAAAGTCCTTGAGAGATTAGCTTAAGCATTTGTCACAATCTTGAATATTTTTTCTTCCTGCTAAAATCTGTCACTCCTTCAGGATCATAGCAATCTTATCTTTTCTGGGGATAATCTTTTATTTCTTGTGCCACAAAGCATCTGGAATTATACAGTTTGTAGTATGAATGTTTTGTTTTTCAAAAATGTTAAAATAGGGCTTCCCTGGTGGCGCAGTGGTTGAGAGTCTGCCTGCCAATGCAGGGGACACGGGTTCGTGCCCCGGTCCGGGAAGATCCCACATGCCGCGGAGTGGCTGGGCCCGTGAGCCATGGCCGCTGAGCCTGCGCGTCCGGAGCCTGTGCTCCGCAACGGGAGAGGCCACAGCAGTGAGAGGCCCGTGTAACGCAAAAAAAAAAAAAAAAAAAAAATGTTAAAATAATTATCAATGAACACTACCTTATCAGTAAAAAGTGGTCCAGGATTTCACAGGCACTCTAAAAGGTGCCATTATTTTCAAGTCTCTAAAGGCACTTACCTCTTGCATATAGTTTATTTTCTATTTCTACTACAAGTTTCTAAACTTGTAGGCAAGAAGTACCTTAAAAAGTCAGAATCAAGTAGCATATGCTCAGATTATTCAGGGTAGAAGAAATTCATTTCTCATTTTCTATTGAGATTTTAAATCTAATGATGAAGTTAACATTGATTTTATTGTCCCATCTGAATCTAATCTTTAATGTAATGAGACTCCTCCTACTTGACACTATACTAGTGCAATAGTTGATTTCAGGAATTTACCTGAGTAGATAAATTCAGAATCAGACTTTCATCTTGCAATTTAATGGAATAGGTAGGCTTGATTTCCCGCTTCAAACTGACTTCATTTATCACTGCATTAAACACCTTTGACCCTATCAGGCAGAAGTACTGATGGTGATATTTGAGTAGGGGCTTTCATTGTTGAGACTTTCAACAGGAATCACTGGGATTCTCAAACTGCAAATAGAAGGGAAAAAATCATTGCTTTTCATAAAAAGAATTTTTCAAGTATAGGAAATATCTATTCTGAGCAAAGACTAACCCTTAAGAATTATGTGGACATAGCAAGAGACTGAAGAACACATCCAGAAGCCACTAAAATCAGAAGGGAGTGGAGACCAATGAGGAAAAAAAGCTAAGGAACTATTTCACTCTTTCTCTCTCTCTTACACACACAAATACACAAAGACATATTTATTAAATGAAATACAAATAACTGCAACAGGCTAGAAACACAATGGAAAATTATATACATTAAAGAGTAGTTAAATTTTCTTCACCTGGATAATTTCTTCAAGTCTCCTTTTCCTTTTTTTCCCTCTTCGCTTACTGTATCATTCCAGCCCTAAATATTTGAAATATCAGGACAGAGCCAACTTCATAAATGATGATACCAGCTGTATCAAAATACAGATTATGCAAAAATAGTTATTCTAAATATTGTGTTAAAGAGCTATAGGGGGCAGAAATGTGTACATATAATCATATATTTTAAACATTTATGAAAATACATGGGGCACATTTCCACATATCAGAAAAGCAAAACTTTTGTTTTTTGGCCGCATTGGGTCTTCGTTGTTGCGTGTGGGCTTTCTCTAGTTGCGGCAAGCAGGGGCTACTCTTCATTGCGGTGGCTTATCTTGTTGCAGAGCACAGGCTTTAGGCACGTGGGCTTCAGTAATTGTGGCATGCGGGCTCAGTAATTGGGGCTCGCGGGCTCAATAGTTGTGACGCACAGTCTTAGTTGCTCTGCAGAAAGTGGGATCTTCCCAGACCAGGGATTGAACCCTTGTCCCCTGCATTGGCAGGCAGATTCTTAACCACTGCGCCACCAGGGAAGCCCCAATATGTGTTTCTTTATTTTCTTCTAGCACTTGAATTTAGAGTTTCTTAAACTGAAATCATCAACTTTTCCTTTCCACTGTATCTCAGTTTGTTTCCACCCTGGTTTATGTTTTGTTTGTTTGTCATTTGGTTGGTTAGTTGGTTGGTCTTGCATTGTTATTTTTTCCTATTCAGGACTAAGATTGTGTTCATACAGACTAGACTCCATAAGGAGAGTTTCTCCTCTGTTTTCACTAACACCATACATTTTCTAGCTCCAAAAAGTTATGTTTACTTTCCCAAGAGCTCTTCTATTATATTCTATTATTCTGTGCTTGCCTTTATTATTACTCCAACTTCATGTAAATCTTTGTTTTCTCTCTTCAGAACTCTATATATGGTCTCTTCATTGAATTTTTCTTTTTCAGGTATTTCACATTGGTATACTTAAAGGAAACTCTGCTCAGAAATATTTACTTCTCAAAAGAGTTAGTAAAGCATTTTTATTTTTCAGGAAAGTCTGGATTTTTCCACCTGATACTCAAGGCCAGGGTTGAGTGCCAGGCTAAAAAACGTACAGGTTTAAATGTACAGGTTTTTGTTTTTACCCCCCACCTCTCTATTCCAAACTTTTTCATTTCTTTGCCTTTGTTCATCCTCCTCTTTATGACCAGAATGTTCCCTACCATATTTCATTCTGTATTCCATATTAACGGCATCATCAGTCTTCTGGTCTAATAGTAAAATAATACTTTTTCATGTTCAGATTCATGTCCTAAAAACTTTGTCTCGGGGGCTTCCCTGGTGGTGCAGTGGTTGAGAGTCCGCCTACTTAGGCAGGGGGCACGGGTTCGTGTCCTGGTCTGGGAAGATCCCACATGCTGCGGCGCGGCTGGGCCCATGAGCCATGGCCACTGAGCCTGCGCGTCCAGAGCCTGTGCTCCGTAATGGGAGAGGCCACAACAGTGAGAGGCCCGTCTACTGCAAAAAAAAACAACAAAACAAAACAAAACAACTTTGTCTCGGACTAAGCTTCTTATGAGCATATTTGGTCCTGTTCCTTAATATCAACTTACATCTTGGCTTTTGATTTTATTACCCCCAGCTCAGTTATCACATCAAATACTTTTAACTTTGCCCTTTCCTAATTTGTTATCTTAGCCAATAACACTATCACCTAGTAACCTTATACTCTTTCCAGGCATTCACCATGTTTAAATTCATCTATTGAACAATACAGCCTCTGGAAGGCAAGCATCCTAACCAGGATTCTGACTCCTCTTGAGCTGTCATCTTCCATTTCTACTGCTCAAAATCCTGCCATAATTAGAGAGATGAGTCAAAAGTTATATCTCTCATAAAGCCTGTTGCAATGTTCCTAATGCAGATATGATGAATCTTTATGATTTTTTATAACTCATTTATGCCACTTACCATATCCTGCCAAGTGTTATATTTGATTAGACATATTTTATGTAAACTATTAAAGTATAATATCTCAGAGAACAGATATTATTTTAGTTTTCCTATGTCCCTTATAATTCTTGGTTCAAAACTTGCACTGATTTGTTTATAGATACTTGTTAGATAATAATTGTGTAACCTTATGAAGTATCTAGTCAAGAATATATAGGTATACTTTAATTAACAGCAACAACAAAAATGTTTATTGATCTCTTACCTGTCTTAAGATGTAAGTGTAAGAGTAGGACATTTTCTGGTAATTAAACCCATCGAGACTCATTGAAGATTACTCTACTATAAAACGTTTCTGAAGTTTTGTTTTCCCTTAAGCAAAACTATACGTATAAAGACAGACACATAAATGTTTCATTGATTATGTTTTAAAACAAACCTCAATTGTGATAAGTAAAACATTCAAAGTTAACTTGGCTAATAGTAAAAGTTATTTGATGTTTTAAGAATTGCTGCCATGAAAAGTATAAAATCAATATCAGAATAAAAGGAAAACAAATTTCATTATAATTAAGTTACACAACAATCAAATCTGAGGAAAAATCACAGTTTGTATGTATTCTCCAAGGGCCTAGATCAATATTTTTACAATAATTAAGAATATACCTTTCAATATATATAGAAAGTTACTTACAAACTATGTTCAGAAACATCTCGTTTGATCCTCAATAACAAAATAATCCTTTATGTATCTTTAAATTTGAAATGATCAACATAATAAATAACTCCACAAGTAATCCCTTTCAGTCTCTTTCTGCTTATCTACCATATCCTTTGCTTCCAACTGAGACTCATTACAAAATTATGTTTTGAATTGGTTTCACGGCTTTGAGAAAGGCTACTCTTTGAACTTCCTTTGTATTTGTATTTAAATTTTAAAAAAGGAGCAAGCAACCCCAGCTTCTTTTTTCCTATTTTCCTTTTTTATTCTTCCTCACTTGATTGAAAAAGTTTGGACTGTGGTTTATGGATACAATATCCATCTACCCAATGGAGATTGCCTAGGCTAGATTTCTCTCAGAATCCTCCCTATGGGAACCCAATAAAATTAAAATTCTGCACTTGAAACCAATTTCAAACCCACTTTTCAATTAATTTTCATTTAAGTTCTCTCCCTCCATTTCTCTAAAAATTTGATAACATGAATGCTGAGCTTTTATATACAGACTCTGCAGTATAATTTCTTGATTTAAAAGTTTGCTTAAAGCAGAAAAAGGAATCAAGATGTTTACATAACTCCCACCACCTTCTTTCACTTTAGAGTAAAAATATTATAAGAAATAAAGGGGAATTAGGCTTTAAAAAAATCTCCTGAGTATTGAAGCTTCAATCACATCTACTGCCACCCATGGAATTTCTAAACTGAAATAAATGCAGTAGTCATCTTCATGTGCCATATAAGGCCCCAAGTTATTAAATATAAGTTCATGCTTTGTCTTATATTAAAGGAAATGTAAGATATATGTAATTGTAGTATGCAATTTCTTTCTTTTTCCTTTGAGCCAGAACAAGATGTTTACTTGAATGCTATTACAGTGACTTATTTTTTTCTTTTATCTAGAAAAAGTAACTTAATTTTCACAGGATTAATTTTAGAATTAGAACCCAACATGTACTGTGCTTATTGAAGGAAAAGACATTGCAGAACTCAAGGGGGATATAGCCATTTGGGAAAAGGAAGATACTGGAGAGTGTATCCATTCCAAAATTTGGAAGACCTTTTACTCTTGTCCACTTTGTAAGGATACTAGGAGAATTCTTTCCTTAGGAGATCTGTATTGTGGGACTGATATTTCTATAACTAAACTGCTGCTTCTTTATTCTTCTCAAGCATGAGCCTAAAAGGGAAAATGGGAGCTATGAAGGCAAAGCTCACCAATAGTCTCATCAATAGGTATTCTCATCAATACCTAGGGAGTGAATGATTCCATATACAGTTGGAAGAATTAGAGGGATTATTACTGTGTCATGACTTTACAGAATAAATGCCCTAATGACTAACTCAGGAGTTTCAGTGGATATTAGTAATTATGTTTATATCTAGTTCAAATAGTAAATAAACTGGTAGTCTGAGAAAGTTGTGGCAATTCTTTCCAACACTAATTTATAAATAAGGAATTGTTAAAGATATCAGAGATTCTCCTATTAGATATCTACAAAACAGTGAGTCAATAAAAGTTTTTTAAAAGTCTGTTAAGATAAAAACAGCTTCACCAAGATGTTAGAATACAAGAGAATAAAGATACAAGCATATTTGGTTCCTTTTTTCACTTTTATTTTCTTGTTGTTTTTTGCTTACCCTAGGAAGAAACTGCTACACAAATATTTTTAGGTACCTAAGAAAACAAAATATCTTTTTCAGCCTTATAGATTTGGTAACAAACATAAATTTAATTTCATCTCATTCAGAAGATTTTCTACTTTTAGTTGAAAATTAATTGCTTTGAAGGGGCAACTCTCTGGATTGGCTATCTTAATATTCTTGCTGTAGAGTTATACAGTATTATCTCATGCCTGATGCTGTGTCACTGTCCTCTAATTCCTGGTGTCTGGCTCCTACTCTTTTTCAGCCTTATCACGTAGAAACTGTAGACTGGAACCACTTTTTAAATGATCTCCTTTGGTTGCCTGAATAGCAGGGAAGATTTTTATTCATTTGCAGCAAGAAACTCAATCATTCTAGGTTCCAATTAGAGAAAGCCTAGGGGCCCTCTTTATTAAGATGAAACACAAATTGTATCAAGACTTGCTAAACCAGTTAATATTTTTATGGTTAAGCTTATTTTATTAAGAAGCTTGAACATTTTAAGTACTAATTGGAATATGTGTAGGCTATCTTTAATCGATGTGTAAACTCTAACCTCCATTTTGTTAAAATTGCATCTTACGGTGCTACCATTTTTTGCCACCTTGAAGATTTATCATTCAGAGTACAATCAAGAATGCTGCAATGTTCGGTGTCAGGAGTGACTTATACTGCTGTAATCTCCTGTTAACCATTTCATTTTTGCAGGTGTTTGTTCATTATTTCCTAAAAGAGAGAATTGTTATTTTAGAAAAAAGTTTTTTAAATACTGGCAACTTGAATAATTTTTCTAGATCTTTAACTTCATTTCTATACACAAAATTTTAAATATATATCTAAATTTAATTACATATTTACAGAGCCATGTGCTTTAAGATATGATTTAAAGTTTATGAACACTAACAGAGAAAAAATTGACAGTTTAGATTTGGGGAGTATAATTTTATGTATGGAAATGTATAGATATTTGCATATAATTATATCTGTGTGTTTAAATTCCAACTTATATATGAAGAAATATTGCCTCTTAATATAATAAAATACTTCTATTAAGCAGTATTTTAAGGATGAATTTTCTGAAATTCAAATTATCCTTAATGTAACTGTTATCTTAATGTTGGCCTTATGTGGCTTTGTAGAAAGGATGCAATTTCTAATTATTTCACTTACATGTAGTTAATCATAGTTTTATTGTGCCTGCTTTTTTGTTTAAAGAATTTTAAGGATGTCTATGGTTCAAGATTATCCAGTCTATCAGTTTTAAAATAAGAATTAGTAAATTCACATAACAACAAGCAAATGAGGAATATATGAAGAAAGTTGAGAAGTATTAATGGTTTGACTTTTATTAAAGATGCTATCAGAATGAGTTGTCTATATAATTGGATGATATAAATTATTGTATTATTCTAATGTTTTTAGATGACAAACTTTTACTAAAAAACTAAGTGACTTTTTTTACCATACTGCTGATCTACTTATTTTGATACAATTTACAATATTTATTATTATTTGGTTCACAACTTTTATTTCTTTTACAAAATTTTGTCAGAAAAAAATACATATTCTTCATCTTAGAAAAGCTGTGATAGTCATAGACACCACTTATCAAAACCTATGTTCTAATTGTATTCACGACAACAAAGCATAAGTTCAACGTTTTCACCAAAATAAACAAATAATTAAAGCTTTTTTGAAAATAATTTATAATGGTAAGATAAAATCATGTTTAAATTTAAAAATTTTGACATAGAAGAACTAGGAAAATATTCCTCATGTTAGAACACAAGGGGTAGTGGGAAAAGCATTGACTATGGATTCAGACCAGGGTTTGAATACATCTCTAATCTTCTATATTATTATCTGCATTATATTTTTAAAAGTGATACTCACCATGTTCTTACGAGGATTATAGTAAATCTACGTAAAGTAACTAGGACATTGTCAACACATGGTGATAGATACTAATAACCATTCTTATCATTAACAATTACATAAGACTGAACTCTTTGAAGACAGAAATTCATGATTCATTTATCCTTTCTTCCCTGAAAGCAGATTTTGAGAATTGTTTGCAAGTATTTGATTGAAGGAGAACTGTCAGTTTCTATGAGTTCAGTTTTTTCTTAGATTCCACATATAAGTGAAGTCATATAGTATCCGTCTTTCTCTGTCTGACTTTTCCACTTAGCATAATGCCCTCAAGGTCCATCCATATTGTCACAAATGGCAGGATTTCCTTCTTTTTTTTAATGACTGAATAGTATTCCATTACATTTGGAATTTATTTTCTTTATCCATTCATTTGTAAATGGACACTTAGGTCGTTACCATGTCTTGGCTATTGTAAATAGTGCTAAAATGGATATGGGTGCAGATACCTTTTTGAAACAATGATTTTTCCCCCCTTTGGATATATACCCACAAGTAGAATCACTGGACCATATGGTAATTCTATTTTTAATTTTTTGAGGAACCTCCATACTGTTCTCCATAGTGGCTGCACCAATTTACATTCCCACCACCAGTGTAGGAGAGTTCCCTTTTCTCCACACCCTCCCCAACAGTTATTACTTCTTGTCCTTTAGAAGGCAGCCATTCTAACAGGTATAAGTGTTATCTCATTGTGGTTTTGATTTTCATTTCCCTGGCTGTTAGTGATGTTGCACATCTCTTCATGTACCTGTTGTCCATTTGTATATCTCCTTTGTAAAAAATGTCTATTCAGATTATCTGTTTTTAATCAGGGTTTTTTGCTGCTGACTTGTATGAGCTCTTTCTTTATTTTGGATATTTACCCCTTATCTTATTTACCCAGACATAATATTTGCAAATAATTTTCTCATTTCATAGGCTGCCTTTTCATTTTTTAAGTTGTTTCTTTTGCTGTGCTGAAGCTTTTTAATTTAACGTGGTCCCACTTGTTTATTTTTGCTTTTGTTGTCTTTGCTTTTGGTGTTAAACCTGAAAAATCATCACCAAGACCAATGCCAAGGAGCTTCTTTCCTGTTTTACATTTTCAGGTCTTACATTCAAGTTTTTAATCCATTTTGAGCTGATGTCTATGTATAACGTAAAATAGGGGCCCAGCTTTATTCTTTTGTGTGTGGCACTTCAGTTTTCCCTGCACTATTTATTGAAGAGACTGTCCTTTCCCCTATTGTGTATTCTTACCTCCTTTGTCAAAAATTAATTGACCGTATATTCATGGGTTTATTTTTGAGCCTTCTATTCCGTTTATCTATGTGTCTATATTTTTGCCAATATCATACTCTTTTAAGTACTATATCTTTGAAATATCATTTGAAATCAGGAAGTGTGAAACCCCCAGCTTTTTCCTTCTTTCTCAAGATTGCTTGCCTATTTGGGGCCTTTTGTTGTTGCATACAAATTTTAGGATTGTTTGTTCTTTTTATGTGAAAAATGCCATTGGAATTTTGATAGGGATTGCATTGAATTTGTAGATTGCTTTGGGTAGTATAGACATTTAATATTAATTCTTTCAATCTATGAGCAAAGACCATCTTTCCATTTATTTGACCTCTTCAGTTTCTTTCATTAATGTCTTATAGTTTTCAGTGTACAGATCTTTCACCCCCTTGGTTACATTTTTTTCTAAGTATTCTATTCTTTTTGATGCAATTATAAAATAGATTTTCTTAATTTCTGTTTCTGATATTTCATTGTTGGTGTATAGAAATTCAATTGATTTTTGTCTATTGATTTTGTGTCTTGTAACTTTACTGAATTCATTTATTAGTTTTAAGAGCTTTTTAGTGGAATTTTTAGGGTTTTCTTTATATGCTATCATATCATCTGCAAATGAAGACAGTTTTACTTCTTCCTTTCCAGTTTGGTTACCAGTTATTTATTTTCCTGCTTAATTGCTCTGTCTAGGACTTCCAGTAAAATGTTGAATAAAAGTGGCCAGAGGCAGGGGTGGGGGATAGGGGAAATGGGTGAAGGTGGTCAAAAGATACAAAATTCAAGTTTTAAGTTCTGAGGATATAATGTATAGTATGCCAACTATAGTTAATAATACTGGATTGTATATTTTAAAGTTGTTAAGAGAGTAGATCTTAAAAGTTCTCATCACAAGAAAAAAAAGTAACTATGTGAGGTGATGGATGTTCACTAAACTTATTGTGGTAATCATGTGGCAACATTTACATATATCAAATCATTATGTTCTGCACCTTAAACTAGTGCAGTGTTGTGTGTCAGTTATATCTCGGTAAAGCTAAGGAAAAAAGAAAAGAAAAGAGATAACTTGCAGAAAAAAAAAACCTCTAGAGGGATGAGAAAGCAGGAAAGGTAAGGGGGAGAAATTTCAGGTGGTTTCAGGCAAAGCTGTGCCCCCACAATGGTGGCCCCAAATGCAAAGGTATAATTCCAGATACCTCTGTGGAAGGCTGCTCCAGTAGCCCACAGGCAATCCTCCAGAGAGCAGCAGGTATGAGACATTTAGCCACAGAATCTGGGCCGCAGGACCTATCTATCAGTGACTATCTATGACTATCACTATCACTATCAGTGACTACTATAGTGACTCAACTAATTAGCTCCTTAATACATGTCTGCTTAGTTAAGGAGAATAGAATAAAATTATAATTGCCATACCTCCAAAATCTTCTGAGTAAGTGCATTATGATTCTTTTGGTACCTTATAGAAGTTAGCACATAGTTATCCATGAAATGAGTGTTAAGTATTTATAAATTGCTTAATTAATTCACAGAATATGTAACATTTCATATGTTTTTTGTTTATATGCATGTTTAAATCCAATAGGCCAGAACCTGTTTTGTGGACAAAGGATGGCGGAGAATTACCAGATCCTGACCGAATGGTTGTGAGTGGTAGGGAGCTAAACATTCTTTTCCTCAACAAAACGGATAATGGTACATATCGATGTGAAGCCACAAATACCATTGGCCAAAGCAGTGCAGAGTATGTTCTCATTGTACATGGTGAGTACCTTTTGACATTATTATACATGCAAGAATGACCTGAAAAACTGCTTAAATTTATCAAAATCTTTAGAATAATAAACAAATTTAAATGGGTTTTCTTTTTCTTCCACAAGGACTTCTCATAAGTGTAAATATCTTCATGATCCACAATTAATATGTTTCAAGTCAAACTAATAAAATAAAATTACAGCCTATACTCAAAATAAAATTTATATTTGTGAAAGATTTTTTAATTATAAATATACTGTATAATATTTGGTGGTGAATAGTAAATCATATTAATGGTTTTCTTTACGTTTTATGCTTTAAATTATAAATCAGAATCATGAAAACAATATTTTCCCTGAGTTAATTTTGGTAGTATTATCATAAAAATATGCTTTATAATCACTATTACTAGTTTTACAAAGAGAGATAGCATGTAATCGAGATGTAGCAAAGACAGAGGTGTACAATACTAGTGAAAACTGTACTAATTTCTTATGAACAATAATTTGAAACACCCACAGACATTTTTTTCTCCTCTGCAATAATCTCACAATTTGAGTAAATATAGGAAAATGGCAAAAAGACATGCCAATACCCAAGATTAAAAAGAATCTATGTTTTTCCTAAACTCCAAAAGCCAGGACATGGGTTGTTCATGAGGTAGCTTTAACATATTGTTAGACGAAGATGAACTTTTCTGAAATCGATAAATATCACAATGAACAAAATTAGTCAGGTTTCTTTATTACAAGACTTCTCAGAGTTTATTTATAGGGTACAATGTGAATCTCCAAGAGAAAAAAGCATTAGAGAATGTAAGATTTTTCTCATATAGTTCACCAAGAAAACTTTTTTTAAGACTAATGTTGTGTTCTACACAATATTACAGTATTTGAATGAGTACTGTGTAAAAATTACACAATGCTGTAATAAATCCAATGGATCTTAGAAATCCTGAAGGGAGTACATTTATTTGAAATCTTTCTCATGAACCTAAGTATAAAATAACTGTAAGAAGCATGGGTTAATTTTATACCTTTCCAAAAAGGAATTTGGGGGATAAAGTCTAATTCTTTGTAAAGGGATTTAATTTTAGGGGAAAAATAATCCCATTTGTGTTTTTTTCCAAGATGTTTACTTTTTTATGATACAGGCCAAAATTGGAGAAAGAATAATGTATTAAATCAATTTACAACTTTATTTTCAAATTGCCTTAGTGTCTACCATTTCTCAGTTCTTAATAACACTTTTGTTCTTGAAGGCAAACAAAGTCTTGCATTGAATAGACTTTCCACATATAAACATCTTGAAGATAACAGAGCTGAGAGAGTAATTTCTAGTATCTCATGAATTGTGCAAATTCCAGCTTTTGGGAAAGATCAGCCTAATCAAATTAGACTGATAAATTGGAATTAAATGTAGTAACCCCCTGTAGATAAACCCTACCAGGCTCACTGCCAGAGAGAATATAACAACCACTGAGTGTGTCAAGAAGATAAGTTAGATCCTTAGAACAGGATCCAGGAATAGCTTTCAGTTCGTGCTGACCTGGATGTTTAGGTCTTGCAGTCACGGAAATGAAGTCTGATTCACCCTCAACTTGATAAGCGCTTGTCTCACCTAACAGTTTTGGAACCTGGGGCATGTTGCATAGCATGTCACATTGTGTTGAAAGCAATATGACATAAAAATATAGAGAATTAGAAGGGAAGTGACAGAAAAAATAATATACTTAGATGAAAAGTATGTTATTTGTTTTTTTAAAGTAATTCAAGTGGGGAAAATTCATATGTTTTCTCAGTGTTTGCAAGCTAGCCAACAGCATGATTTCCTAAATAGCCAAGCTACCTTTAGGTAGTTGGCAGTTGACATATTTCTAATAGATACTTTTCTGAGCACTTTGTAAGAAGTCATTTTTGGCTTTGCTTTTTGAACTACAATTCATCAAAAGCACCCCATAGATTAGTGCTATTCATGCTACTAGATAAATTGCTGTGAAGTTCAACAGTGGTTTACCTAGGATTATTGACACAAGTAATGAGAGGCTCGATGAAACAGTGAAACCATATTACACTGTGTTTAAAAAGGGCTCCAATTGGGTTCATTACAAAATAAAGGGTTTTTTTTTCCTCCTTTGCGCACAGGGTATAATGTTTCATTAGTCACTGGTTGTATAAATATAAAAAGCTACTCTCTTCTGTTAATGGTTTGGCTGTTTCAAAACCCAACTAAATGGTGAAATTTGAGTGGTATTTCAATCTATAATGAATGCTGTATGCATTTCGGAATTAAGTGATAAGTGATCATTTGTGAGAACTTTACACTTTTATCTTTTACACCAAGTTTGATTTTACATTAGCTGTGATAATTTAATATAGCTCTAGCACAGAAGGGCCTTTCATGGGCTGAGACTGTCTCTGATTCTACCACAGTTACCTAGGTTCTATTGATTCTTAACTTGATGGAGGTCAGAGCACTTTGCTGTGAAATCATCTGCTATCTAGGTACCATCCTAATGGTTAGATTTTATTCTTTGGGTGTCAGTGGAAGTGCATTATTTAAATGTTTTCACATTTAATTGTTAACAGCACTGACTTTGTATGTCATGGACACTGGAGTGTTCCCCTCCACCCTAACCCCCATGATACCTTTGCAAATTTAAACATTACAATTTCAGATGATAATTTGAAACTGCCAGTCTGGTTCTCACTCTCAATGAAAGGCCTAACAAAATTCAGTACATGTATACAAATATATGTAAGATAAAACATTACACTTTTGGGGCTTCCCTGATGATGCAGTGGTTGAGAGTCCGCTTGCCGATGCAAGGGACACGGGTTCGTGTCCCGGTCTGGGAAGATCCCACATGCCGCGGAGCAGCTGGGCCCGTGAGCCATGGCTGCTGAACCTGCGCATCCGCAGCCTGTGCTCCACAACAGTGAGCGGCCCGCGTATCGCAAAAAAAATAAAAATTACACTTTAGAAACGTTTGCACTGTAGAGATTCCATTAGGAAAAAAGGTACCATTTTTTCATTAACAAGCTGAGCAATGGAAAAATTAATCTGTTAAATTAGTAGCCATAGTGATACTATTAATTCCTGTGAGCACAGTAGTTTTTTGTTTTTTACTTCTGTATAAAAAATATTGAAGTTACTCTCATGTTATTATTGTTATCATGCTATTTATTTCTTTTGAATGGCTAATTACTTCCATATTAATGGTCTTGAAATATGCTGTTCCATTGCTGTTTTTACTATTTGGAGAACTCAGATCAAAGGAGATATTCATTCATTCACCAAATAAGTATTTAGCATTTATTCACTGAGTGCAAATGCACTATAGGAGCAAAGGTGAATATCACTCAAGAAGCTTAGAGTTAAACATGAATGATAAGCATTCAAGTAAGTATAATACAAAAATCAAAGAGTTATAGGTGTATGGATATACAATGATGTAGATATTCATAGTTTGTGACAACATGGTCCAATTGTCTGGAATTACAAAAAAATAGTAACACAGTACTCCTGGATTATTTATAAACAAATGGCATACATCATAAATAGAAGTACCCACCAGTGCCAGGAACATAGATAAATAATAAATCAGAGTATTATTATTATACTATTACTAGTAGTCTTATGATACCTTAAAGCAATCTCAGTCCAGTGCTCTGGTACATAATTTACCCAAAGGTTGTGTACAATTTACTGCCCATGGTCTTCCCTGAATGGTACCCAGAGCATAAATTAAGTTATCCCTATTGAAGAATGAGAAAATTCTATATTCTTGTTAACCAAGCAATAGAGAAGATCATTAAAAATCAACACTACAGCAAATTAGTAATATAGAGTGAGCAGGATAAAAGTAATAATCACCCTTGTTTCTCTGATGCAACATCAAGTTGAGAAAGTTTAGGTAAAATATCCTCTCCTCAAAGAAATGCTACCCAGATCTCCATCTTTTAGTATAGAAATCATAGAAGATACCTATTCATTACACAAGGAATGGCTGCAGAGAACTGAGAATGACCTGAGACTAATCTTATTTTGTGGTTGGGGATGATTCAAGTCCTTATATTTATTTGTCATCCACTTATTTAAAAAGTATTTTTTTGGAAGTGTCAGAACTTTATAGTACCTGGGAAATTTTGAAAGAATATCTATGAAGAGTGGAAAACATAAATTACCACTTCCCCCCAAATCCTATACTTCTTCCTCCTCAACTATCCCAATGCCTTTGACCTCCCTTCACTCTCATGCTAGAGAAAGGCATAACCACGCCTCAGAATACATATGGAAGATGGACAGTGGTGCTGGAACTCTTTTACTATCATCTGCCCTCCCCAGAATTCGGGAAGAAATACAGTAATACAAGTAGAAAAAATGAGTAACTTATTTCTTCTTCTGCCAGTAGCTGTACTAACTATGGCAGGTCCACACTGTAGAGAGGAGTAAGGGGGAGTCCAGTGTGAGCTTCAGTGGAGAGGACACTCCACTTAGGACCCATCTCAGGGCTGTCTCACACAGTCATGGCAGAGTTGAGATGCACTATTCCAGAACTTTGTTCATGATACTCACCATCTCTCTTCAAATTTACTTTTCATATTACCATAGTAACCCTTATATGAAATTTAAAATTATCTTACCACTACTTTTATTCCATTACTTCACTGTTTTTGACTTACAGAAATAAGCTTTTATAACAATTCATTACTTCTTCATTATCTTAACTCTTGCTATTCTTATTTTGAATAAAATTATCCACTATGCACCTTTCCATATTTTTACTTTTCTTTATATGTACATATTTAGCTTTTTCTAGCAAATTTCATATGTAGGACCATATAAAAACAAGTAAAATTTTTCATAACTAGTATTATTATTATAGTAGAAAGTGAAATAGTATAAAAAGCTTGTTTATGTAATGCCAATCAGTTTACTGACAGTTGCTGACTTTGTATTCCTAAAATATCACTTGACAGTTATGGTTTGTGTTATATATTTATTCATGTATCTATTGAAATGAATACTGATGAAAAATGTGATATTGCTTTTTGTTTGTTTGCTTGTTTCCAGGATAATTTACCTCAAAAATAACACATACATAGAATAAGATCCATCACATTTTATTGTTAGCTAGTAAGAACATTTATAAAAATAGTGTTTCAGGTTTTTAATTTCTATAGTAAGAGAATATTACTGCTAGAAATATCTATGTGTTTTCGTTTAGTGAAAGGTATCAAACTATTAAATATGCCTTTCCAGCTTTAAAAAAAATTGATACAACTGCTACTTTCATTTCACTTTACCTTTATTGTTTAATAATAAATGTCAAAATTACACAGAGGCAGAATGTTGTACACCAAGATATTACAAATTCCTGCATCAATCCAAGCTTCCAAACTTTGTTGTTCATTTAGATACCCGTCTCTTTCAGAGACTACAGGTAAATGCAGGTTCACTTCCCATCCCAGGTACTGATTCTTCCTTTCAGTCAATTTGTTTACCATGGGAGAGAGGGAAATTGAGTCATGGAGGGTAGCCTTTCTTTCACTTTAACACACATTTCCAAACCATCTGTTATCTCCTTCAAATACTTAACTAAGGTACAAGATATAAATTCAATTGCTTTAGGGTTTTAGTTCCTGATCCTAAATTTAGCAAAATAAATAATACATATATAGATGCATGCCATACTAATTATGAAACAGATTAGGAATATCATAAAGTAATATCCTAAATTTGTGTTTAAATTTGTCTTACTCTAGAACTAAGCAAATGTGATTATAATACATACTTTCCTAGTCTTAAGGTATATATTTTATATATTCCTTCTATGATTATCAATGATTTGAAAGCTAATGAGAACTCTCATTAATTAAAATTAAGAGTGTACTTCTGTGCTTCATAGTAAATATGTAGCTAGACTAAAAAGTTGGCAGTCACACTTACATTTACTGTTATAATTATCCAGCAACAAAACATTTAGAAACATTGAGAGTCTACATGATTTTTTTTGCTTAGCTGTACTGTTAGGAAAGGTAATACAGATCAAAATGGAAATAAGAGAGTGAATCTTTGAGCTCAGATGAGTGGGTGGGGAGCAGGAAAGAGAAGACTGGATTAATGGACAGATTTACAGCCAGCCTAGCAAACATTTGAAAGGGATTCAGCTAAAATCTGTTTCCTCACATGGAGACAGACCTACCAGTTGGTAAATTGATTCTGTGAGCTCATAATGAGCATTTTTCCTTTGGAGATGCTTTCTTTGGAAGCATAGATGGAAAAATATACAGTGTAGGAAGAAAAGGATAGAAAAGACATCCATGTGGAACAACAAAGAGTGCACTGATGGAAGAAGCCTATGGCTGCTGCTCTCATCTCCAGTTGAGAGTTTCCAGACAATAAACTAGCTGGATGAGTCTTAAAACAGTACCTTCTTTAATTGCTGAGATAAAACATAGCATCTCTGGACATGAATAAGCAGGGAGAGCTGTGATGCCTGTGGGAAAGCAGTACCTCTGACTGGATAAATATGCTGTTGAACTCTGCAGAGAGAAGTGAAATGGGATCACGTGGTGGAGACAGGGGCACTGCTTTCATTATAAAGCATTTTGAAAAGTGGATATGTACAGGCTTACTCAACACGGAGTTGAGGCTAAATTTCATCTCTTTAAGATGAGCCTGAAGTGGATAAAGTTTCACCTTTCAAGGTAAAAATTCATTGAGATACCACTCTGAAGTAAATGTTTCTGTGGTACCTAGATGGATCACTGACTAAAGTGTCCACGCGGAAAACCCTCATTCCTGTCTGAAGGGAAGAAAGACTCCACCACCCAACAAATCCAACATTTAAAATGTTTTCCCTTGCACTCTTTATATATGATCTTTTCTGTCAATTTCAGAACAGAAGGGTTATACCCATGGCACTTAGTCTTTCTAGATTTTTTTTTTATGTGCAAAAAAGGCTAGATTATAGCTTTATAAAATGTATAGAGCTCTTCTCCCCAAGTATATATGCATTAATTCATTAGAGAAATTCAATCAATATTCAATCACCCATGGGGGGAAATTGTTGGCATTCCTTTTTAGAAACAATGGCATGCCTAACTAGAAGAAGATTTTACATAAAATCTGCTTTGTAGCTTCTTACAAAAATGTAGTTTTCACAAACATTGTAACAACATATAACATACTTGATCCAGAATCTAAGAATTATCCTTGAATCCTCTCTGCCCTTCTTTCCAATTCATCAGCAAGTTCTGCTGGCGCTGTTTCCAAACCATTCTCCCAGTCACATATGACTTTATTTTAATTCTCTGCAGGGCATTTATCATTATTTGGTATTTTAGTTGTATATTTGATTGTAGATATGTACATGTACATGTATATGTGTATTATACACGTGTACATATATTGTATATGTGTGCATTTATGTGCATATGTTATATGCACAAAGCAGAAATCTTATCTTGGAGCAGTGCCTTCTAAATAGCAGGCAATCAAAAATATTTCTTTAATTAAATTTATTTATCTCTCTGTTTCTCTCTTTCAACAGAAGAAACCTTAATAAAATAATACACATATGTATGTATAGATACATATATACATACATAAATATGCACAAACCCATATTCACATACATACACATATATACACATATATACCTAAGTGTATATGCGTGTATGTGTGTGTATACACTGCCCTAACTTCTGAACCAAATCAGGGTAATGATATTCATTCCTTGGTCACCAAAATCAAGACCTTTAACTTTCATCCAATATTGGGAAAATAAGTGAGATGTATTTACTTGGCAATCCATATGTAAATGCCACCTTATGGATTTAAGCAGTGAACAGTATGAATAACTGTGTATAGAAGAATTCACATCTCCAATAGAAATCTTTGAAATTAGAAGAGTTTTGCAATTGACTTCACATGTCTGTTTATCTTTTCACAAAACTCTATGACGATAGCTAACTTAAAACTGGATTTGTTTTTTTGGAAATCTATATCCTTTCCCTTTTTTTAAAATATATCATCTCTTATAAAGATAACATTTATCTTTAAATGTAAACAGATGTAAAACTTCTTTGATGCATGGCCTGAAAATCCACATCACAATGATATTACTACTAGTAATATTTTACTATTCCAGGAAATGTTTTCTTGAGTATCTGCTGTATATAAAGTGCTAGGCCAGGCACTGTAGATCCTATAATAAATAAGTAAACGCTCTCAATTATGCCTGGACTTCTTAGTAAAAATAAACCAGTGAGGTGTTTTCACTCATATGTTTTACCATGATGCAATTTCACAGATGTTTCAAGGTCCCCTCATTAATTGTAATATTTCAGGAGACATAGCCAGGAGAATATGAAATTCCACGATTAGAAATATATTACTTTGGTAAAATGTTCACTTCTTTATTGAGCCTATATTTTAAATATAAATAATTTGGGGAAGGTTATCAATCTGTGTCACCAAATTCCATGTGGGAATTAGTTTATTAAATAAGCTTTTTTAAGGTTAAGAAAGACCCTGCTTTTGCATGAGAACTCTGAATTCTAGGGCTACAGGTGATAGGAGGGCATATTAAAAGTGGAGCTCAATAGGCATTTCTTCACAATTCTGCTTAACATTATTCTTAGTGTTTATTAGGGATTATCTGTTGTGGATACATCCAAGAGACTCTATTTATTAATATGCTTACACAAAAAGTATTTACACACACACACAAAAAAAAGTATTTACAAATAGCCCTTGTTGATTTTAAGTTACAGGATAGCAAGTTTATAATAACATTTTTGAAACACTCCCAAGTTCTCCTTTAATTTTCATTTAAATAAGCTTTTATATTGCAATATTAAATATTCTATTTGAATGCATTTTACTACCTTTAAAAATCGATCAGACAACAAACATATATGTGAAAATTAGAATTCACTAGAATTAGTGCTGTGTAATAACTTCCAATTTAATGACAGCATTTTTTAACTTATACAAATTGGTAACATAGTACAGTAGCACAGTTTAGTTAAGACCTTAAGGATATTTAGTTCAGGATTCCAGAACCCATTGTTACTCTTTTATGGAATTTGTATATTAAATAAGAAAAGGAATAATTTATGAATAAATGACCAGGTCTAAACTCTGTTTTTTTAGATGAAGAAGCATAGATTCAGAGGGATTAAATTATAGGCAAAATGTCTCTCAGTTATTTTATCACAGAACCTAAATGAAAAATCAAAATATCTGGATTTTTCAATCAGTAATTTTCTACTATATCATACTTCCCCTTGTGTATATTTATATTTGGTTTAAGTTTCTCTTCTAATGGGTGACAGTACTGTTCTCTCAGAGGAAACTGACATCCTCACAGAACTTAAAGTGTTTGATCAAATCATCTGATTTACTTTTTGGTAAAGCACTTTTAGGAAAGAACTCCTAGTATGGAAGTAGGTGGAGCTAAATGGTATGGAATCATTCACTTCAAAGGCATTTTTTTCCCACTTTAAATTTCACTTTCCTTTGTCAGTTTGGAATGTAAAAGAGTATTTTAAAAGAAAAAAAAATGCATACATTTTTTTCAAATGACAAACTGATTTTATTCATCAACTTTTCTTGTAATTACGTGTGACTTTGGGTTACCACCTACAGTTTAAAATTGCAGTACTTTTTATTTTTCATTTTTCAAGAACAGCTTTTTTTTATTGTATGAGGATTCCATTTAGTATGTGAAGCCAGTTGAAGCTATCAGAGGAATAAATATGGATGCATTCAAATATAATTTTTAAAAGGGCTCCTTTTTATGAAGCAGATGAGGTTACCATACAGTTCTGGAAGAATAGGCATGCTCTGGCTAGTTGAGGCCTTGTCAACCTGGTGGCTGTCATTTAAGTAAGAGCCTTGGTACTGTTATCCATTCTTATGCTATAACCCAAATAGGCTGCTACATGTAGCTGAATATAATGGGAACAGATAAATGTCCTTCTCTGCACAGGCAAAAAAACAAATACAGTAAACTTTTCCTCTTACAATTGCTTCCAATGGCAGTGCAATTATCAGTAAACTTAAGGATGCCTGTTATTTTTAAAATTAGGATATGCGAATAACTTCTTTCAAAAAGACACTTCTTACCTTAATACTTCTAGTATACATCGAGTTCTGACTAATAATATTCCACTAATAATCTTCTACATCTCCACTAATAATCCTTGGTTTGAATTCGCTCTTGATTATCCTGGGACCACCCAGGGGAGTTAGTGACATAAAGCAGAAAGGAAGTAGACATATGGAGTCCAAACTAAATGGTAGCAGTTTTTCCCCCGATTGAACACTAGTCCTTAGAGAGAAACAAGCAGTTTGGGCTTCTGGGACTCTTTAGACTTAATTTTGCTCTGAAAATCCATTCTGAATGGGCCAGAATGCAATTTTTAAAAAGAGAAACTGCCACAAAACAAAAGAGGTTGACAAGTTAGAAATTATTGTACACTGAATTTGTAGAGAACAGAACATACCTTTAACCTGAAAAGCTCGTTACTGGAAAAAAGGTGCTGTACCACTCTTCAGTTTATTGTATACACTGCTTGTTGGAACTGATTTCATTTTGACAAGGTTATACAGGATCTGTTGTGCTCTAATAAGCTCCAATAACAAAATGTGGTTGCATTTTTCGAATTCCTTCATTAGGATGTGAAAAAAAGGGCCCCTTTTCTATTATTTTGAATTGGATATTGTGATTTAGAGCTCTAACACTTTTAAAAACATTGAAAGACTGCATTTGGAGTATAAGATTCTTCAGTATGCTGCATTTTAATTTTCTAAATTATTTTTTAGACTTGAAGACTCTTAGCAGGAATTCCTAAAAATTACCTCATGAATGGTAAAAGGAGGAGAGAGGACAGTCTTTTACAGAGATTAACCATGTGTAAGGCTCAATTACTGTTTCACGTTATTAAAAGTGATACCATTTCCTATCTATTGACAACATTGCTATTACCACCAAAAGATGCATTATTTATAAAGCACCAGTCAAATTCAAAGCATAGAGCTAGGAACCCTAAGGAAGCACAGAAATATACCATGAAGTTGATGTCTAATTCTTCTGTTAGCTTATCATCTTATTGGTTCATGAAAAAAAAAAACAAAAACAAAGAAAACACTAGTAATCATTAAGTGCCAAATGAAAGTGATAGCCTCCCGGTTTTCAACCACTGATTTCATGAAGAGCTCTGATATGTACTCTGTTTACGGTGAACTTTATTATTAATAAAAGTTAGAATAGTTGAGTGTATTAATTGATTATGTTAATTAGAGAAAATTTTTAAATGTTACCATAGTGCTACACATGTATTTTGATAAATAGGGAAGGAGAGAGAGAGCTATGTAGCTAGTGAGAGACACATAACCCTGGGTGTGTTCATAGTAGTGTGTCATAAACGTAAACATCTTTGTCATGGCAGCGGGGTATAGATAACAAAATGAGGGAAGCAGAGGTAAACTCGGAAAACACAAAAAGTATTCAGAGAAGGGAAATCAGTTGGGTTTTATGTGGTTAAGGAAGTCTTCACAGAGCAGGTAGGAATCAGGCTGAAACTTGAGAGTGGTGTTTCACTAGGTACATCAAGAAAAGGGAGACTACTCTAAGATGAGATTGGGTGATACTGAGGGGTTGGGTCAGAGTAAATTTGTCCCAAGTCAAAATTATATTTTTAAAAACAAAGACAAGTTGATTTATAAAGATTGAGCTTACAGTTTATTGGAAAGGTAGGTACATAAACATACATGTCATGGTCATATAATGTATAATAAACATGTGTAGAGGTGTGTGCAAAGTACTTGAAAGCACACTGAGGGAAGGTATTAACTCTACAGAATTGGGGGATGCTTTACAAATGAGATCATATTTAAACTGGACTTGAAAGATAGACAAGAAAGAGAAAACTAATGTTGTGAAACAGGATTTGGCTCTGAGAACATGGCAGCAAAGAGAACAGAAGGAGCTGAGTCTAGAACTTGGGGAAAGCACTTATGTCAGGGAAGATGCCTTGTGCTCCAGGCTTTGCTTTTCTGTTTATGTTAACTTGATACTATAAGAAATAAAGAAAAGAAGCCAGGCATATATATGCTCTGAAGACCTCTAGCCCCTGTTGTTCCAGAAAACCTTAACATTGAGGTATCTGAAGACAATGGTGGGTGCAGTTTGGAGTTCACATCAGAGTCATGTAGGTTAAGCAGGGACATGGTGGACTGATGACTTTATCATAGCAAAGTTTAGCCATGGTCTCCGGACACAAAAATTTTAGTTTCCTGACTCAACAGCTTTGTTGTGTGAGCTAAAATTGTGTTTCTGCAAATGAATAGGTTCTTACAGAAGTAACGCACAGTATTTACACTGCATTTATTTGTAACCCAACGTTCACTCACATGAGTAACTTTTGCAGCCTACTTAGACTTTGTCTGCACTAATATGCAATTGTGCAATTGACTAGATTTGGGGTTCTGTCTGATATTATTGAAGTACTCCTGAATTTTCCTTTTATGTCAGAACAGCACTTTATATATGTTACAAACAAAATGAAAACTGTAATTTATTTTAATTCACATCTTATGTGTAGGTAAAACTATAAGCAAATATTTTCATGCCTGGGACCTTTATTTTTCTCAGTTTCCTATCAATAAAAATGCTCAAATTTTTCCTTTAAAGGACATCTCTGATTTTACTATGGTTACTATAGTTTTCACTAAAACTATAAAGTTTTAGATAGTGAGTCATAGACCGCTATGAATTAATTTTAATATCTTACTTAAATCATGAAGCTATTTAGCAAGATTTATCCATTTTAGTATATAGTAAATAAGTAGTTCCCTAAGATTTAATGTGCTAGGCAAAGATTTTAAACACATAATCACAATTTCAGAGAATCTGGTGTTACACATTTGTACATATTGTGACAAAAATTTTTAACAATTTGAAAATATTTTTATGTCATATTCAAACAAATTTATTATTAACTAGAATATGCTTTTATTTCTGATTTTGAAGAACTTTATTGAAATTTCTCTTGTTTGGATTTAAATTATATCTGAATAGTTTATCTGTATTTGTTAATTTATCTGATCAGATCTAAACTAAAATTGAAAAATAAAATCTAGTTATTTTCACTTTGTGCACTCCTCAAGATACCTTTTTTTATGCACTAGATATTTTATCAATTACTAACTTCATTATTTATACTTTAACATCTAGAAAATATATAATACAGTAAATTTCTTTTGTAAATTGTAAATGATGAACTTCTTATTTTAACCATTTTTTTTTCCAGGCAAATTCAGCAGTATTTGATTAAATTAACATGCTCTCCAAGGAAAATGACAATAAAAATTTGAGCCCATCTTTGTATTGTAGAAAACAGAGATGAAATATCATGTAGTTAATTGACTAACCTGTCTGTTAGACAGTTATCATTCCTGAATTTTAATATTCATAAATTGCATACCATTAATTTTTCTATTTTTTATTTATAGCTATCTTAGTGTCCATTTAAATCATAGGATGTAAACATGTAAGACATATATTAAAATCTTCTAAATTTAATTCATATTCAGCAAATTACTTATTAATATGATTGCAGATTATGTGGCTTTATAAACAGAATTAGTAAATTAATGTTGAACCAGGAGTAACTTACTTTTATTATGTGTGTGCACATGTTTGTAATTCTTCTGCATATGAATCAATGTATTTTTATTCTTTGGAGACACAAAAATGGATGTGTCTTGGGGACAAAATGACCTGCATTTTCTATCCTGTACTATATTTGATTGAGTATTCTTTGTAGTAACAACATAGTGGTTTTTAGAAGGTACAGAATTCTAGATACCTTAAAACTAAGGCAAATTATTATTACTCATGTTTTCAATTTCGTATTTCCTTATGAAAATGTAGCTTCATTCTCATAATCAATGTTTAAATAAAAGGCAAAAGGGAATGCATCAAACCAGGACCTTTAAAATAATTGCTGAATGTTTCCAAATGTTGCCACTCATTTGTAGGATAAAAACAAGAGAGTTGGGTATTTGGACTTAGGAAGACAGCTCAGAATTTTATTAATTTCTGCCTTGACAAGAGTTACAATCAGGGCTTCCCTGGTGGCGCAGTGGTTGAGAGTCCGCCTGCCGATGCATGGGACACGGGTTCGTGTCCCGGTCCGGGAAGATCCCACATGCCGCGGAGCGGCTGGGCCCGTGAGCCATGGCCGCTGAGCCCGCGCGTCTGGAGCCTGTGCTCCGCAACGGGAGAGGCCACAACAGTGAGAGGCCGCGTATGGCAAAAAAAAAAAAAAAAAGAAGAGTTACACTCATACAGATAAAATAAATGATCTTGAGATGGGAGTGTTAGAGAAATTTCTCTTTGCATTATACTTAGGTTTAAGAAAATTTTTTCTATAATATAACATATTTATACATATGTGTGTAATTTTCAAGATGAGGAAACTCTATCTCAAAGTTCTTTCATCCATTAAGTGGGGATAATAATAGACAACTCATAAATTTGTTGAGATCATTCACCACTGATCACAATGAGAGTTACTTAGTGAGCCCTCGTCGTCTTACACCCTTTCTTGGAAAGTCTCAAATCTGTTGAAACTGGAGAGAGTTCATAAGGTGGTGTGGAATACATGAATCTCAGGTCAGGCTCACACAGCTTTCAAAGTTGCAGGATATGTAGGCAAAGATTCATTTTGTTAGCAAGGAAGTTTATTGAAGAAAGAATTTGTAGGTTATAATGTTGAAAATGTATCCTTCAGAAAATAAAAATTGTCTGTATGTATTAAACACAGAGAAGAATTTTTTTTTGAGCAGAAGTAATGAAATATTTTAGTTCTATATTGACTAGTTGACCTGTCAAAAAAGTGAACTTTTCTAGATCCCCTAAAATATGTTTTATTTTTATAATGCTATGAACAAATTCATTTAGTAAACTTTTGTTGACCTTCTAAATTGTGCTAGGGTACCAACAATAAAGTAGGCAGAGTCCTATTCAAAGATTAATTGCCAAGTGGGGAGACTGACAACAATAAAATCAGAACAATAGAAAGTTTAGGTAAGAGAAATATCACACAATTTCCTTGGCCTTTCTGAGAATCACAACTAATTCTAACTAATCTTACATTGCTGAGTTGTAGTTGATTCTGATTAATCTCCTGGTATTGAATGTTAAGATTATTTCAACTTTTGTTATTTCACAATAGAGTTGAAATAATTGGATGGACATGAATGTGTGATAAAAAGAAAGAACAGAATGATGAAACCCTCAAAATTTTTGCAAAAATGAAAGTGTTTAGAATGTTTCAGAACATGTAGGATGAAATAATGTTACTAGTGATTAAAAATATGTAACAGTGACTGGGAGACATTTCTTATTTGACAGGTCATTTTCTTGACCCAATTGTCGTATCGGCCAAGGCTCTTTCCATCAAATTGCTTTTAGCCAGTTTGTTTTTAGGTACATATGAAGTCAAGGGGAGAAGATGAGAATGATGAGCAGATAAGCAGGAGCCAGACTATGAGTCAATAATGGTTAGTGGTGTTATCTCATCTATCTGGACCCTGTAGAAGACTCTAGGACAGTTCTCTTAAAGTGGATTAACAATTATTAAAACTACCCATTTTTTAAATGTTTTTTGAATATTAGCCTGGTGGGCAAAACCCTATATATCATGCATCTTCATATGGGAAATAGGATATTGTTGGTATATATAAGAATGCTCATGAAAATATATAGACTATCTCCAAAACAAATCAGAGTTAATTATTACCCATCTTTGTTGATATGAAGTAAGGAAAAAAATCCAAACAATATGGGGCTTTTCAGATATAATGAAATTTTATTCTAACCCATTTTCTGATAGCAAATAATGTAATATTTTATAATCAGTGATAGGTTTGGTAATCTTGGGTTCTTTCCATGGAGTTTTAAAGGACTAATATCATTGTATATTCTTATATTTGTTAGCCCCGGAAGATATTTCCCTTTGCACTAATGAAATACATATATTTTGAGATCCTAATGAGCAAATGATTTTGCTAACAAAGAATGTATTATTTTCTATTTTGGAAATGCGTGAAAATTAAAATTACTTTTTTTAAATTTAGAAAATGTCTTTCATTTACCTCCAGTCTGCCTAAACTATTTAGGAAAGCTTACAAAGAAAATAAGAAGTTATTATAGAAATTAGTAAACAAGAAGCATATGTGCACATATACATAATATTTATTCATTTTTAATGTTGTTGAAGTCAGTTCTACTTTATGATCATGGTAATCGCACTCCAGACAATACCCGTTTTCTCTAGTGATTAATGTAGCACAATTGGGTTTTCAGAAGGTTGTTTTCTTAATGTGACTGGCCAGGAAACAGGTGTAAACATAAATACCAAAGATAAGAGAGTGATCTCATGCTGTTTTCTGATGTCTCCAGCATAGAGAATTCAGCAGGTTAAAGTCTGAGGATTGAGTAGGGCTGTTTATCAGAAGTAAGGAACTAGAAAAAATTTGGTGTGACTCAGAGACTTTAACTGAGAGAATGACAGGAAGCTTTTTAATAGCAAAATAATCTGTCAAACACTCTGAATATATAGGAGCTGTGTAGCAAACATGTGAAATCAAACCCCAGCACAGTAATTACAGGTAATTTGTGAACTGTTTCTAATTTCCTCACTGTGTAAATTTTATGCCTATCCACTTGAGACAAGATTTGACTCTCTGAGGATCTTACTGAAGTTCTCATTGCTTGACACTGGCTATATTGTTTCAGTGTTCTCTATGCTGCTTTTCAAAGTTTTAGCTGCTTTTGAGTAAAAGGAAGATGTTGGTGTTAAACTCTAAGCTAATTTTTCTCTTTTTTATGTTCTCTGTATTTGAATCTACTGTCAACTTTTGCCAACTTTGACTGATTATGGACTAGAGGTTGAATGTTATGGTTCAGATATATGTTCAATAACTTCTCCTAGGTATGCCAAATAAAATAAGTCATAAACAGTTCAGAATATTGAGTTCCATGCTAGTTGACCCAATACTTGTTAAAGACTCCTAGGTACTGCAAAATTGTTAGAAGGCGTTACCAGCTAATCAGGGTAAGAATTATAAGATTCTAAACTGTACATTAACACCGTTTGTGAGAAAAGGAAAAGCAAAATAATGGTAATAATAATAGTAACAGTTGGCTTCTTTTTTGTTTGTATCTAAAGATTGCTTTCATCCTATTTCCTATCATTGTTTGCCTAAAAAAAAATCAGAGTATTTAACATGCATATATTCATCCATCGTTAACATTTCTTTAATCTTATATGGTGGTGTTATTTGTGTTTATTTTCTGTTGTGTTGTTTCTTTGTTTACTTCTTTGACAAAGCATGTCAGTTTCTGTTTTACCTCTGTATTTTGCTACTGCATGTCAAACTTCTTAAACGACTCAGCAAACGAATGAATTCTTGTCATTTTAAGTTTTACTCTAAATATTGCAGGCAATCTGCTTATAGTCAAACATTGCTCCAAGTTTTTGCTTTGTGTAGGAGCATTAAAAATCAATGAAAAACAAAATGACAAGAACTGCGTGGTACCGCCAGCTTTGTACCTGATAATCTGTTTAAGCCTGTTAAAAGTTCAACCCAAATAAGATATATGTATTTGTAATTTGAATCATTTGTGTTTCTCTTTTGTTTGCATGATATGATTTTGTTTTATATTTTTTTTTCCACTCACCAGATGTTCCCAACACTTTGCTTCCCACTACTATCATCCCCTCCCTTACCACTGCAACAGTCACAACCACTGTAGCCATAACAGCCAGCCAAACCACATCTGCAACATCCAGCAACATACGAGGTACAGTATGCTTCTTTGTTATGGCCTGGGAAACACATTAAATAGAGCTTTTAAAGGTTTTATAAAGGGTAGAGGAATAGAGATCCAATTTTACTTACTTCTAAGAAGTAATTAAGTCACCTCAGTTACTATCAGTTAAGGTTGTTGGAATAAAATATGAGACAAGATGGTACATTTTAATTTTTCTTAGTGTCAATTATGACTCTTATGAAAATGTTTCAGAATATAGGTTGAGAATATATGGAGCTCTGCAACATTGAGAGTTTAAAATGTGAACATGGGACACTTTTTTTTTTCTTACCCTATAAATGCAAAGAAATAAGATGTTCAAAAATGCAGAGGTAGTGTTTGCTTTTTTAAGACCTTAGTTTAATGTTACTGATTTGTTATTCCTCTGCAACTAGATTAAAATGCCTGCATTGAATTTGTTGTAAAATTGGCATAATCCAGGGGTCATTATAAACTATTTGCCACATAGAACTTTTAGGTAAATATTCAATATGTCAGCCTGAAGTGATTTGCTGAGTGGAGCTACTTATTCTACTAACAGAATGTTCTGAACGCAAATGTTCTAGACTTGTCCAGGATGACAGGAATTGATGGTTGGCTCCATGAGTAATTTCTGGCATCCGTTTACTAATAAGTATGTTTGTCTCAAACAGAGCAACCTAAAAGATATTGAAGTAATCCTTAAGGGCAAAAATAATTATTATGTCATGGTTCAGAAATATAAAAAAGCATTTCTGAGTAGTCTTTAAGTAGTTAGTAGATGATGAAAAAATAAAAAGTTGTTTGAGCACATTAGAGAAATACACATTTTAAACTTTATTTCTGCATAAGCAATGTTCAGAGACAATTTGTCCTATTTAAGTCTGTCATTTATTCTTATACATGTTTTATGTCACGTTGGCTGTCCTAATATGTGTTAAATGTAACAATGTAATTTGAAATCATGAGGACTTTACAATAATATATATCTAAAGTTTTGTCAAGGATAGACTTAACATTATTTTCCTTCACTTGTAAAGACTGTTCAGTTAGACTGTTTGTGTTTCGTAGAATTTCTAGTAATTCTCAATATTATATTGAGTTGCTGCTAGCTTTTACTTTATAGTTACTATATTACTTTTTCTCTTGTTCCAGAAAAATATTTTAGTATCTTATAATTGTTAATTTTTAATAATTTGGTCAATTCTGTTATACAGTGTACAAGATTGATAGCTAAAGCTTGATGATAGTAACATTAAGAATTTCTCAAAATACCTAATATTACTAAAAAAACTGTATTTGAGCTAAATCTATAAGTAGAAGAGATTAAAGATCATTCTTATAACAACTTATATAAAAATGAGTAGAAAAATAATAAAAATGAAGAAAAAGTTAAAAAATACTTTATGATGTTATATGAAATATAAATATCTAAAGTTCTACTTTGCTTTTATTGTTTTTCTAAAGATTTTTTTACAAACAGTAATTCAAATGAAATGCAATTTACTGCTTACCAACAAAATCTCTATGATATTAAGTTCTGACTGTACAAACAAATCACTTTGTTGGAAAAGGAGAGAGATATATATTGACTTAACTTTTTTTAAAAGACCTAATTATAACAAAAAAAGCCTAGTTCATTTCTTCTTCAATAAATATTTATCAAGTACCTGCTGTTTATATAAATGGCACTATGCCAGGTCCTAAAATTATGGGGATTAAACATATTGTATCTGAAATCACTAACAATTAAATTGATGCATTTCCCCCAAATAATCAGTGTCTATACTTAATTAATGAAAAGTATTCATATTCTTTGTGAGTGTATATATATATATATATATATATATATATATATATTAGGCTAAAATAATAGAAAATATTTTATTTCAAAGTGAAGTGTTGAACAAATCTTTTATATTTGTTTACATGCATCTTAAGTGACTCTTATCTGTTCCATTTTAACCAGCCTGCTAAAAAGAAATCAATTTTCTACTTTTTCAAGGAAATTCATTTTTTAAAGATTTCCTAAGATGTTTTGTGAACTTTACACCATGGAATTCAAAAGTGCTGAAAAAATTTATTTTTCCTTCAAAGGAGCACACAAATAAATAAACCTCAAAGAAGACACACACACACACACACACACACATACCCCCATTCCCTCTTTTTATACTTAATAGTTGCAAGATATTATTTTTCAAATGGCACCAAGATATGTGAAAAGAAAACGTATTTTATGAGTTAGGCAATTCATAGCATCTGCTTTATACAGAAAAAATAGTAGCACCAACATTGAATGTTAGTGTAATGTCTATTTTTCCCTCCTATCTTCAACGAACAACTGGGAATTGAAGGAGGTCATCAAGCTCACCTGCATGACTAATGTTCTAGTCCATATTTGATGGAGGTGGGGATTCAGTCAATAAATAAATATTTTATGATTTTTGTACTATATTCCTTTTAATTTATATGATATTCACTTAGCTGTGCATTACCTGTTAAATTAGAGGTTTCAGGTGCAGTTATATTTTAAGTGGAATTCATTTATCTATAAATTAGTGAAAGATGTTTCCAAATTATAGTTTAAAAGATATAATAAGAATATGTTGCCTAAGGAAAGCTAGGAACTAAATATTTTCAGCTTGCCAATTTTTTTTGTTTACTTTCTTCATCTCTTTCTCTCATTCAGTAATCTAAATTACTAAGCTAACTATATTTAATTTTATTAGGTTTAAATGGCATTTCTTCAAATTTCATAAACTATAACATTTATCTCACTATATACATACTTATTTAATAAATGACCACAAATGAATCACTGTTCATATCTCCATTTACACTCTTTCACCACCCCTGCCATTGCTGAGATTTCTATCCTAAGATATGGTAAACATCCAATTAAAAATAAAGAAACATAGCTGTTGCTATATTAAAAATCAAGATAAAATAGACCAAAAGAAGCTACTCCAATTGTTAGTCATAACCTTGAGAATTTGCACATCTCTTCAATTTGTACATGAAATGCATCCTTGTGTGCAGGAAGAGGAGCTTCAACCATATGGAAGAAAAGCGGGCAATTAGCAGTACCTTGTTACAAAAAAGGGTGCTATAACACAGAGAAGGGAGCAAACTTGAACAGTCATGGGAAAGACAGAGAATAAGTGAGCCTGAGAAATATCTTTAGGTGTGAGTTTCAGTTCTTCTATTTACAAAGTCTTTGGTCTTAGACGATGAACCAAATTTAGCATCAGCAATTTTGTCAGAAAAATGAGAAACACTTAATTCTCAGATTGCCTTGAGGATTGGATAATGTCTAGAGTTCTGGCAACATAATCAGCACTCAATGTATGACAATGATTGCTTAGTTCTTTTAAGTAAAACAAATGTGTTCACATGTAGCTGCATCTGAAATGGTATATTTTTCCTATAGTAATTCTAGTTTTAATGCAAAATTCTTTGGTGTTAGTGCACTGATTACATTTTAATTTCAAACCTATTTTTAATTGATTATGTGAAAAAAATTAAATATTAAAATGGCACTAGAGCATATGGAACTTACTTATCTATCCTTGACTATAACAACAATTTATAAATTTTCTATGAATTTTATAGGATTCTTATTTATTTATCATATACCTAAAACCTGAACATTTTATAGATCTCTTAAATATTTGCATTACAAAGCATCACTGCTACAACACATTTTAATTTTCTGCTTATAGAAATTGCAACTTTTTAAGACTAGTGACCTGATTAATCCTATCAACTAATTCAAAAGATATATATCTGTATATCTATATCTATATATCTATATCTATATATACTCTTTTATAAATTTGGGGTTTTTTTAGGTCACTGTAATAAATTTTTAATGAGATAAACTTTAATAAGTTAAATATGATAATTTATAAAATGCTTCCAAATGACCTGATATGATTTCTAGTATTAATATTATTTTTGCATGGTATCGTTAATTTGAAAGCATTTTTTAAAATTTTTTATCATACTGTATAATTTTAATTTTATTATAAACTAGCTCATAATCTAAGAATCTTTAACAGCAAGCACCCTCATTTACAGATCATGATATAAAGGTATTGAAAAGTCAAGAAACATATATGAGACACAGTGAGATATATCAGTGATTATGTCTTTATCATGATTTTTAAAATTAGAATTCACAACTGAATCTTTTGTACTTACCAACACAGAAAAACTCCTAAATGCCTAATTATTACCTGTCTCTGCCTCTGTAAGACTGTAATTGCACTACAAGTATAGAAATGAAATGACATATGTGGAGAGAAGATGTGAAATATCTGATATACTCCCTGTCCTAATACTAAGGGTCTGTTCAAATACTTCATGCATTTCAGTATATCAGATAGGGAAAAATAAATCCTAAAAGTGATGATGAAAATGTTTGTACAATCCATGTAAAAATCCAAATGAATTATTGATTCAAGTATTGATTTAGTTTTACATCAGACTTTAAAATGGTGAAATAATTTTTTGTTAATAAAATCATACCATTTTTCTAGTAATATGAACCAATTTATTAACTATAATGAGGTAATTGCAAAGGTATCTTATTTCACAATGGCACTGCAAAACAAAAAGACATATTTTTTTAAATTTAAGAAATCAACCATTATCAAATTATCTACAACCAGAATAATAATGACCAATCTCAAAATTTAGAGATGGGTACTGTTGTGTTGGTCCCAGCCTATTGATAGTGATGCTTTTTGCTAGGAATGCTTGAGGCACTTGCCTCAGCTCCTATTGCTTTTAGGAGCCCTCACAGACATTTCCTCCACCAGGGCCAAATGTTGAGGTTGGACCAGCCCTTGTTCTTAATATGATCACAGGCTGTACTTCAGTAAGAAACCACTAGGGAACTTTGAGGAACAAAATTATTACTCAGAGATTCTGGAGGGCCACATAGTGAGGTCACTGGTGAAAAGAGAAAGAGAGCGCACAGACCTGGGCTCTGCCTTTATTAGGGTTCAAAGGTGGGGTGTCTAGAGTTTTGTGGGTTCACCCTTTATTGGTTAATTTAAAGCATAAGAATGGGAATTAGAGCACAGGAAGGGAGAAACCAGGTTACCCAAGGTAATCAGTTATCTAGGTTACCCAGGACTTTCTGACAAAAAGAACTTCACGGGTGGGGCAGCCTAGTTTCTTACCTGGTTGTTTTGCTACAGCTGGCAATATGTTTATTTAAGGTGGATGTCTTTTTGAAATGCATGCTTCTGCAATCAAAAGTTTAATGTCAAGCACAAACTTAATGTCAATTCTTCACAATTAAATTACACATTAATTTAGTTATTATGTCTAAAAATGTAATATTAAGTAAAATATTTTAAATTATTCATGTAGAATAGAATGAATTTTAGCATACATCTACAATAAGTATAGATCCAGTCTAGAATTAAAGGCCCACTGTAATTTTAAAATCATGTGAATCATAAAATTTAACTATTTAAATGTATATGAATTTAGGGACATGGTTGATCATTAAGTATAATCCCAAAATATTACTGTTTGAAAGATCTTCCTTCTCTAAAGATTCCTTGAAGCAATCTTAGTGAATTGTAGAAAAAAATCATATACACAAAGTTAAGCTATATCAAATGAAAATAAATTGCCGAAGTATTTACTTTGTGCCAGTATAGAGAAAATGAGATTAATTGTAACATTCTACTCATATTTAATGTGGGCATTTTTAATGAACTGCAGTTGCCTACAATGTTGTTTATGAAATAGTATTTTTGTATGCAGATTCCTTTACTTCAATTGTTGTTTCATTTCTCTGGCTTCAAAATACAATATGCTAACTTAAACACAAAATGCATACATGAGCACATCAAATCACTGTCTGAAACATCTATTTAATTAAATCAGGTTAAAAAGCAATAATGATCTGACCCGTGCTTCTAATCTCTATTTCCTTTATGTCAAAGAAAATCTAGTCTATATTTTATTTTTATTTGGGTTCATTAATGTGTGCCCTCCTCCCCTTTTTGGCACAGATACTTAAAAAATAGAATACATAGAGATAAAGAAACGTTTATCAGAATAAAAGAAAACACCAGCACTGAGAAAGAATGAATGGAGTAAAATCATTATAGCTCCGAGTTAGTCATAATAAATGCATTCAAATAGAGCATTTGCAATGGTAAAATATATCATCTTGACAGAGTTAAATCCCAAAGTGTGCAAATCAAGAAGTTGTTTATGAGCTTGTATTATGAGTGTTTAGCTATTAAAAATGTTTCTGATCTTATTGATGGTAATAAAACACAATTTGCATGGTGCTGTGAGCTTTTAAAAATTAAGTGTCAATATGTTGGGCTTTTTTTCACTTGACAAAAATTAAGTAATATTTCAGTCTCCAGATGATCCCTATAGAGGGAGCTGCTTATCTGCAAAAAGATAGGTTTCTGCATTTAAGCTGTGAGTATAGCTAAATTTCCACTAGTCTTTTTAAAAACCATAATTACTATATAAAGTTGACTCTGTTTCAAAATTAAATACATGAAACATAGTTCATAATGGAAACAGGATATTAAAAATGCTTCTCACTTGGAAAGAATAAGCATGATGTATGCTCCCTCTCAACCTTGCTAAAAGTACCATATTATTAATGCTGAAGGGAGTGGCTACAGGCCAGACATGGGTGGGAGTACTGACTGGGGGTCCTGGTCTCTTACTCAGCTATAGACCCACACGTTGGAATAATGGCAATGTTTCAGATTAGGTTATTCCAAGATAGCATAGGGTGCTAAAGTTATTCTTTCTATTCTAGTAGATCTTATTTGGAATAAGAATCACTTGTTATGTATAACCATTTCTGAAACCAAGTGGAGTGTTTGCCTCTGACTTGTATGAAGGTGAATTCTGGTAAAGTTTAAAAATCTTTAAATATTTACTTATTTCTTTATGGCATTTAGGAAATATTTGAAGAAAATCGTTATTCATATTTTCTTTCCCATACCACCTATTAAGGGAAGCAGAACATTTATGCTCTATTCTATTTTCTAAGGGCATTCTTGTGGCTTGTGCAATTTAAAACATCAAACATTTTTAAGAGTTTCATTTTAAGCTTATTTATTTCTTTGGCTTAGATAAATTTAAACAGAAATCTTGTTCCATTAGTTTATATTTCTTTTAAGTAAACAGTTCTACTAATATTGTTTCTATTTGTGTAAATGTGAGTGTCTTAATTGATTTTATGATAATAATTCTAGATTTAATATAATCTAATAATATATACATTTCCTGCAAAACAACCTCTAAGAAAGAAAAGAAAATGTTCCCTAGTAGACTATGTGCCATTTCCTTGAATTCATTTTTATATAATATGCATACACATATAAATATTAATTTTTAAATTTCTGTAATTATTATATTCCAGAAAGCAAATCGCTTATAAAATATTAAGAATAAATGAGTTACTTATTATTAGGAGGATAATCTGTTTTATATTTTAAAACCTTGGCCTACATATATGAATAAATGTATTTCCAGAACACCTCTGAAATTATTTTAAAAATCATTAATAAACTGGTTGTATCTTTCTTACTAACCAATGAATTAAATTTATGTGCTGTGCCTTTGAAGCTGAAAAGATTGCCAGCACTGCCCTTGCTTCTTTGACACTCCACATGAAACACAGTTAATAACCTCCTGTGGAAGCTTGTCGAAACACTGAATTGATACTAATTATACCAACTTTGGGATAGAAGGTGACCTTGACTTCAGCCGGAACTTTCTGCCAGGACAGTAAATAAGAGCAAATGCCACAAAGCGTGACTTCTGAGAAGGGTCTAATACAATCTATTAAATATAAGTTCATGGACTTGCAGTAAGTACTGGGATAATTTTTATATTTTAAAACATCTCTTGCTTCAATAATACAGTAGTTTATTTCTCTAGATTTCAAATAATCTCCCATTAGTTTGCTGTACTCATTTAAATTAAGTTGTGGCCAGAAAATTAAAATGTACTTGATGCAAAGTGTCTGTAAGGTGATTGCAGGGCAAGGAGACAGATTTTTCCAAATGGCTTCTCAAATACATACATAATATTTATACGATTTTGTATCAGAATTGCTTATGCTGAAGCTGTGATAACGCTGACTCTTAATTAAAGAAGTGTCTTTATAAAATTATTAAGAAAAATGACGAAGAAAAAGCAATTGTCCCAGTAGATGCACAGGTTTAAACTCTTGCCAGAAAACCTGTCAAGACCAATGATATGCAGCAGTTTCACAGATAAAAACCTGCGTTCATTGTGTTAAAAAAGAGTCAATAAAATAGAGTCAATAAAGTTACTATAAATTCTAACAGGTGAGTAAGAACAGAAATTAAACTTTCTTCACCAATATTGTTTAAAGAATTACATTAGTGTAAAGGGAATACTGTTCAAAGTGTTCAGTATAATAAAGGGAATACCTAATTTAAGACCAGTTATTTTTCACTTTAGAAAAAAGAGATGAACTCAAACATTCCTAGAGGCCTTTTATGTAACCCATTAGTAAGCAAAGAATGCTGATCAATGAAAGTTTAAGTAGGAAAGGAGGAAGCGACTTTGAACTAACATGAAGAATTGCATTAGATTCACTGAGAAACATTTCTTTCAAAAGCATTTGAACCATTTTTGATGTCTAAAACCCAAGTTTCATAATAAAGAAGTATAGTGCTCTTCTAGGGTAGTCTGTTAAACTGGGTAAATTACTATGGTCTTAATGCATTTTTTTCTTTTTTCTTGAAGTCATGTTTCCTAAATATTGATTATAAGTTTATTAGTTTTTACTCATTTAGATAGTGTGTGACTCAGGATATCAGTAGGAACTGATTGCAGTCTCAAAAGGGTGTAGCTAAAGAGTTTTTAATGAGGACACTTTCACAGAAATATAGGCAGAGTTTGGGAAACTAATAAGGGAGAAGCACAATTGAACTCATACTAGCAAGATGCTCTTACCAGCACCAGGCCTGAAGGGCCAAACGCAGTAAGTAGGGTTATCCTAGTCAGAAGAACTGGAGCCAGAAAAGGGGCAGTTTGCAAAGAGTGGTACTTTAATATGTAATTTTCCTTCCAGGCTAAACTTAGAAAGAGACAAGCGCTCTAGACAGTAGAGGGCAGATGATGAAGCTTGATAGGGCTGGCTTTGTTATTAGACACAGAGAAATATATATATATATATATATATATATATATATTTGTATCATTTAAATAACCTACTTCACAAGAGAAAATCATTTAGAATCTTGGTGTGAAGAATACCCATCTAATTCATTGAGTAGTGAGAGATTCCTCATTTGAAATATTTCCGAATCTACTTGTATGGATACAATCTATTTCTTTTATTTGAATTAAGTGCCTTGAAAATGTTAGTTGCAGGGGGAAAAAGCTCTAAAAATGAGCTAGCCATACATTAATAATATACTGATACAGATATGTCTTATTAACTTACTATTTAAGGTATTTTAGTGTCACATAGACAAATAATTTTCGGTCCTGAGATAATAGATTTTCAGAATAGAAAATCATTTTCTTGAGAGAAGATTTTAGAAAGAACAATCACAGGCTTTAATACATAATATTATATATCTGCCTTTGATGTCCTTAAAGTATGTGTACATTATTAAGTGAGTTAAGTTGGTAGAGTGGAAACACGTAAAATAAATACAATTCAGCTTGTTTTCACTCTGAACTATACTTGTTTGCCTATGCTACAGCTTGTGTTCCTTGGCATTTTACCACCAACAGTCCAGAAAGTTTTGTTCAGAGTGGGATATAGAATAGGTTTTTAAAAGGACTAAGAATGACAGTCTAATTTTTCTGGTATTTCTAGGTATCCTATTCCCTAGTTCTGAGAGTTAGCTGGAAATTGAGCACTGTATCTCAAAATACTGCTTTAGGGAACAAAAAACAAATCTTCATATACTTTTCTCTTAGTCCTACAGGTTAAATGCAGATATATTCCATCTTAATTCCAAGTTGAAAGAAAAGAATATACAAATGAGAAGGAAGTTCTAAGATTTCATTTTACTACTTCATATTCGTACTTCTAATTTCTCTATTCAATTTGGTAATATATCAATGTAGGATTTTTCCTTGATAATCCATCAATGTGGGATTTTTACAGTAACTTTAAAATGAAATGGTTCTTTACCAAAAGCTAAAAATAGTACACAACACAATTTAAATGTATAGTTATTGCTTCACTAGGTTAACAAAATACGTCAAGTCTGGACTCAGCATGAGATAGTGAAAGTAATTGCTGGGAGCAGGATATTTTTCTGTCCTCCTGATTTAGCCTCTGGACATGTTATCTCAGGCAAGTAAATTCATTTCTTTTTGCCCCAGTGGGCTATGTGAATTCCAAGGTGTTTCTCAATTTTGGGTCCTCTACCAGAATTTCAGGAAGGAGTAGAGAGTTTCTGGGTTTTTTTTTTTTTTTTTTTTTTTTTTTTTTTTTTTTTTTGCTGTATGTGGGCCTCTCACTGTTGTGGCCTCTCCCATTGCGGAGCACAGGCTCCGGACGCGCAGGCTCAGCGGCCATGGCTCACGGGCCTAGCCGCTCTGCGGCATGTGGGATTCTCCCGGACCAGGGCACGAACCTGTGTCCCCTGCATCGGCAGGTGGACTCTCAACCACTTCGCCACCAGGGAAGCCCAAGTTTGTGGTATTTTTTAATCAGAACTTGTAGATAAAAATCCTTTTGCCATTTGAAATAGTGTCAGTAATTTCCTCAACATAATTCTACACTTCCAATTCATGTATGTTTGAATGTTCTGAAAAGCTAAAAGTTTAAAAATGAATTGTCACACTCTGACCACAATGTTTGGCCTTTTGGTCACTGTTTCCCAGCTATATGCCAATCTCTTCTCCCATCACTTCCATTTGCACACTCATTTCCCTCCAGTATTTTCTCTTACAAAGTTTTACATACCTGAACATTATCCTGCTTGTAAAGTTTCCAACCTCACATTATGGTGGTAAAATAAATATTGAGTTCCATCTGTGATATCGATAAAACTAATGTATATGGTCCTTTTTCACCGTTCTTCAAATGAGTCCAGGTCTCTCCTGATCACCCACTTTGTAGCCAAAATCGACAGCTTAAACAAACTTTCTGATACTGTTTTCTGTTGGGATTTGACATCCATTTTGATTCAATTAAAATGGTTATAGAAAAATAGTAAAGATCATGGCTTCTGGACTTATATTATCTGGACTCTTTTTTCCACCTTTCCGTGCATTAGCTTTGTGACCTTCCTTAAACTCCCTGTGCCTCTGTTTCCTGATCTAAAAAGTGCAAAAATAATAATATCAACTTTATAATGTAGTTTTAAAATTAAATATATTTATAACTTAATTTGCTTTAAAAAATGTCTTGCTCATAGCAAATACTGTTTTATTTTTTGTTTTGTTTTGTTTTATTTATGACCATAAACCATCTGATGCTCTACCCAGGCCTAAAACCATATTCTTTTGAATCATCTTTTTCTTCACAATAACCCATGATAGGTATTATTTTCCTATAAACAAGTAAGACACTGATTGACAGTTTCTAATTTTATATGTAGTCCAAATTACATGATTTAGGAAGAGGAAGTGGAGGAAAGAGATTTTAAAATATTAAAATATTATAAGACCTATTCATCTGAAAAATCTATAATACCATAAAACAGAATTAAGGGGAATCAAAATTTGAGAATTCATATTCTTTCAAACAACGCCACTGAGAATCACTGACTATTCAACCTGGAAGGGCCTTTTAAAGTTAAAAGTTTCCACTTTTTCATTTTACTGATGATCGCATAGCTAGTTTACAAATTAGTACTAAAATTTACAAACATGTAATTCTATTCACTACATTGTATTTCCTTCCAAATAGTATAACAGTTAATTTAGAAAATCAAATCAAGAAAAACAACATGTAAACTCTAAATATTTTTGTTGAAGCACCTATACATGTGTAGGAGTGTTGTTAATATTCTTTCAGGAATACACGGATAACAGACTAGATCTGGTTAAAACCTTATTGTTCTGAAATATTCTGAGATAAAATTCTTCTTCATAAAATTTAACAGATACATTTTATATGTTATTTTCTATACATTCCTACCTCAACCTGATGGGGATATCATTTTTAAATCTGAAAAACCATTATTGGGATTAGTTATTTTACTGGCTTTTTCTAAACATCTAGTGTTAGCAATTTATTAACTAAATATTAAAACAAGATAAAGGATTTCCACTGAAAATCCTGTCCTTACACTTGTTGATCATTCCTACTACTTTTAATAACTTTCTCCCTTACCCCATTCTCCTGGAACCCTCATCTTATTTTCAGCATGGAGCTATAATTTTTTTTATCTTCCTTCCATAAAAGACCTCTCTGGAATCTATCCAAGGTCAAGGCTGTCACTTTCTTCTCTCAGTGTAGTTTGGCTTTAAAATGAAAGTGTTCTGTTTAAATTTCACCTGAAGGTTTAGCTGTTCAAAAACTAGAGGGAGTCACTTCCTAAGTTTGATCAATGAGACACCAAGAAGATAATACAACGTAAACATAATTACCTGAGTAAAGAATTAATTTAAGCCTTTAGAATGAACCCCCAATGAAAGCTCATTGTATTATTTGCATAACTACAACTTAATTTTGTTATTAGAATCATTAACTTTAACATCTTCTTGACTATATATCCATAATCTATAAACTGGGGGTCATAATTATAAATGTGGGAACTGTTTAGATGTAAAATACTGCAAGTATATGTTTCTCATCACTTTTCTATTTTTTTAAAACTTTTCTCAAACTGCCACTGGCCAGGAATCAATTATTATTATTTTTTAATTGGGAAAAGAAAAACATTAATATTCTAAGAGAATTCCATATAAAATATATTCATTTCTTTTTTAAAAAAATGGGATATTTTTTTTAATTTAGTCAATTGAACTTTTACTTCCATAGTATTTGGTTAATATAAGTCATTTATGTAATATTCCAGTTGTGATATAATAATGTAAAATGGAGTGAAGGTGATGTTTTCACATTCCTTAAGCAATTCATCATTAGTTTTTTTTTTTTTTTTTTGCTTTTCGTGTACTTTTTAAAATAGTAATCAAATTCCATGGTCTGGTCTTTATTTTGATCAGTAGGAAAACTAGTATATCAGTGAATCCAGTGAGGTCAGACTCTTAAAAGAAACAAATATATCATTTATCATCAATTCATTCTTTAAATATTTGTTTTATTTAAATATTTGTAAACCTTTATTTTACAATAAGCATTTCGTAATGATAAGTAGCATACAAGATCTACTTTTCACGAGAAAGGCCACCTAACCTAAAAGGAGAGAAGGGTGAAGTGAATATTAAGAGGAAGCTTCTTAACAGAGTGATCCCACCAGATATAGACAGGGTTAGCATAATTAAAATACTTATGAAGTGGTGGTGGAGAAGCATACATGCTTAGTTCTTGCATGTGGCATGTACATTTTTCATTTCTGTTTTAAAGTACTCCTGTTTTCATAGTGTGATAAAATAAACAGGATGACAACTTAGGTTTTGCTATTTCTGCAGCTAATTTTCTAATTTTGACACTTTTATGACATTTCTGGCAAGTGCAATTTTACCCTCTCTGGGAACCTGAGGAATAAGACTTCCCCAGTTCCTTTAACAATGTTTTTATCTGCAAGATATGTGTCTTCAAACACAACTAGGATTTGGATATGTAAAAGATGAAAGGAAGAGTAGCAAAGCAACAGTGTATAAAGAGAGCATTACAGATTCAGTTTGGCTAGAAGTAAACATAAAAAAGAAGCAGTGGTGAAAGGTAAATCTTCAAATATTCATCCATGCATTTACTGATTCAATAAGTACTTATTCTATGGCTAGGAAGGGTCAAATTATAAGAAATTTGGTAGGTCGCACTTAAAACTTTAGAGCTTATTCAGGAGGTGATGAGAAATAATTCAAGTAAAATGAAAAAAGTTTAAATTAGGCTTTTGAAAGCCTCTGATGGGTGTGAGGGATAAGAGATTGAGGAAAACAGAAAAGGCAGGAAACCACTCAAGAAATCCAGGTAATTAAAGATGAGGACTTGGAGAAGAGTGAGAGCCAAAGGCATGGAGAGGAGGGAAAGGTCAAGAGATTTGGGACAGCTTAAATTGATAGATTTTGTAAGTGATTAGGTAAAAGATTTTACATTCAAGGGTAGGAAATACCAAAATGGCTCCCAGGATTTTAGCTTGGATTCCAGGATATTTAGTACACTTTATCAGAGTAAAGAATGTAAGAGGTAGGTGTTTTAGGGGGAAATGTGATATGTTACATTTTAAATGTGCAATGTTTGAAATACCTTTGCAAGAGCCAAGTGAAGAAGTTTAATTAATAACTAGGACATAGGATAAATCATCTGGGATAGAAATACAGATTTTTGACTGACTTTTCTATAGATGAAGGCTTTGATTAAATATAACTCTTATTAAAGTTATATTCTATTAAATGTGTAAATTAAAAAGAGAAGAATGCTGAAGTTTATAATCCGAAATTTAAAAAGCAAAACAGAATAAAAGGATCTAAGGGTTATGTTGAGGAATGCAAAGATGCAAAGTTGTGGCCAGAGTGGTGAGATGATGTCTTGTGAGTCCAGGGTGGGAAATTCTTAGGAATTATGAAGAGGTCCATATTACCAAATGGCTCAGAGAGGCCAAGTGTGATAGCCTGTGAAAAGTATACTTTTTATTTGACTTACACTGGGAGTGTTTGATGAATTTAGAAAAAGCAGTTTCAATGAAATGGTTGCATAAAAGTCAGATTATAGAACTTGAGAAGTAAATGGGAGGTAAAAGGTAGAGAAAGTTAGTGCAATCTATTATTTCAAGAGTGTTGTCTGAGAAGAAAGAAGAGTGATACAAAGCAGATAGAAGGCAATGTAAAGTCAATTAACATTTTTGAAGGATAATATAAACTTAACATTTCTTTTTAATGGTGTAAGAAGAGAGCCAGGAAAAAAAGAGAGGTTGAAAATAGGGTTAAAAAAAAGAAAAGCTGATACAATAAAGCCCTAAATATTCAAAACGACATGATTTTATATATATATATATATACATATATATATATATGTATATATATATATATAATCTAACATTATTTTATAATATAATATACACTATATAATATATTTTATTGTAAGCATTAGCCTTGATCACATGGAGACACTCTGTACAATGAGACTGAGGAGAGAAGATGATAGTAGTAATGGGCAGAGACCAGTTTGCCAGCAATGGGAAGTGTGTTCAGGGAAAGTGGAAAATTAAGAGAGATCTTACCTGATGGACTGTGTTTTGTCTATAAAGTAGGAGAGACAATTTTCCAAGACAGATAAAAAATTTGCACAGAAGGGATCTTTAAGAAAGTAGTGAAGTTTTGAAATGGTTGCTATACAAATGAAAAAAGAGGTTGGGTAGGAACACATTGTAATTTCTGGGAAAGATGTCTTAATTCCTTCCACGAATAATTATCATCTACTTCTATCAGGCACTATGGTAAACTTTGGGGACAGAATAAAAAGCAAGGTAGATAGTCAATGTCTTTTCTTTTCTTTTGGCCATGCTACACGGCTTGTGGGATCTCAGTTCCCCGACCAGGGATTCAACCCAGGCCACGGCAGTGAAAGCCCAGAATCCTAGCCACTAGGCCACCAGGGAACTCTCTGTCAATGTCTTCATAAATGCTATTTAAAAGATGTACAGCATTCTCTGGTTTGCTCCAAGAGGTCATCATAGGGGATCTTCTTCAGGAAGTGATACTTGCTAGATATGAAGGATTTGTGCAAAATGTGAAGTTGGGGAACGAAGAGCTAAGGAGAAGGAAGAACATTTCAGGAAAGGAAATAGCAAATATACAAGTCCTGAAGTGAAAAGGAAGGTGGCCATTCAAAAATCCAGAGAGGGCACCACTGAGACTGGAATGCAGGTTGTCCAAAGAACGGTATGAAAGTATGTGGTAGTTAGTTGGGTTAGATCCTTCAGAACCTTAAACTTATTTTTATGATTTGAGCTAGTATCCTAAGAGTAACTGAAGAAGAAAGAAATAGAGAAGGAAGGGAGGGAGGGAAAGAGGGAAGGAAAAGGAAACCCTAACTAGTTTTAAGCAAAATAATACTATAATCAGATTTGCACTTAATGTATATTTCTGGCTGTAGGGGAACAAATGTATAAGAGATAGGCAAGAGAGGATGGTGAGAGAAAGGTTAAGGAGCTATTGAAACAATTCTTGTGAGAGATGATAATGGTTTAGACTAGGGTGTTAGAACTACTTACAGAAAGGTGGAATAATTTAACACATAAATCTACAGTTTTTCTAATTCTTTGGTTCTATGGACTAAAGAACAGGATATCACAAGCTAGCTTACCAAACTTATACTAGTTTCTAGCTTAACAAAATTAATAGATGGTGATGCTATTCACTGAGATAAGAAATATTGGTGGTAGAAGTAGAATTATGAACTTTCTTTGAACATATTGAGCTTGTTGTGTATTTGATATCTCCAGGTAGAGACATAATATTGAATAGATGATTGACTATACAGATTTGGAGCTAAGAATACTTATTGGGCATATAGAATTGGTTAAAGCCAAGCTTGGGATCATGTAGAAAGTATATAATGAACAGAAAATTCAGTCTTCAACTGAGATTGGATTCCATGAACTTATATTAGTTCAGAATTACAATGTTTTCTGATTATTTTCAGGTTTCTGAATAGGCCATGTTTTAAATGCGTGTATACCTGCTTTGCTTGAAGAAGAAAAGGCATTGAGATTAGACAAGTGTAGTGAAAGCAAAGATCAAGGATTCTAAGGAGTGATGGTTCTTAATAAAAAGTAGAATAATGGACTGGACAAACAAATGAATTTAATAAGAGAAGTAGAGAGAGAGAAGAAAAGAGTATAATAAATATCTCGAAAGTTAAGAGTTTGTTGGCAAATAAAGAATATTAGAATTAAAAATTCTGAGGTGGAAAACATCTAGGTGATCCAGAGTGTGGCCATATGAATGGTTTGCCCAGCTGCTATGAGATGAGGATGAGAAAGGTTTTAAAGCAATGAAATAACGGTTAGACTAGAATTTAATATTTAATACTAGGATATACAAGTCTGGAGCTATGAGTTTGCAAGCCATTGGTATATAGTTGTAGATGTATGAATGTCTGTTTCAGTTGGGTATTGGAATTTCCAAGGGTCATTATAGGATTTAGGTTGGAAAAGTAAATTGTGAACTTGATAGAAAAATTGTTCAAGAAAATTGGAAGATTTATCAGTGCGTTAGGAACAGCTGTGAGTGGATGGCAGCATGAGCCAAGAAGGAAAGAAAGAATCTAAAATATTGATGGACCTTGGATTACCTGGTCAATCCAGGACACTTTCTTATTAATGGCAAAGCACCTGGGATAATTAGTTATTAATCACATGAGCATGGGTACAAAGTAAGAAGATATATAAACATAAGGGGTAAATTTGATCAGCCTGTATTTGCCTGGTGAGCTGCTTCCACAACTTATACCTTTTGAATGAGCAAACGCTTGAGTCCCCAAGAATTCATGTTACTCATTGTTTCACTTCTGAATTAACATAGAAGTGTCTGTTCTTTGAGATCCCCTTACATTGATGTCATTTTGACAGTGCACTATTTGTTAACACACTATTTTCACAGAGTAGAGAGCTGTATTAATTCTATGCTTTCTTTAGTACAATCATTCTTCCACTGTGCCTCCTGGAGGTGACACACAAGTCACCTTGATTCAACCTCACTCACCTACTTGGAGATCATCTTCAGAGCTGCATGATCTCCAGGTTCTCTTAAGACTACACAACAGATTCCCCTGGGGAACTTTCTAAAATTAAATTTCTTAAACTTTATTTTTAATACTACCCCTAAATATTCTGATACATAGATTTAAGGTTGACTTATAGAAACTATGATTTTTAAAGCTCTCTGGAGCAGAAAGATTTAGAAACTACCAGTTGGTTCATATATGGGATGTTTTAAAATTGTGTTTCAATGTTTTATTATTTTATTCTCAGAGTTTAGGTTTCCATTAAATTTTACAGGTGCCTTGTTCTTCCCTTCATCTGCTACCTACAGCAGGTTTCTAGTTATTATTTGTCATCAAATTTATGATGTTATCATTTAGTGTAAGAAAATTGAAATATTATTTGAAAACAAAAGGTTTAAAGCAATATATTATTCTTTCTTTATCTCTCCTATCTCAGACCACTATAAAAAGACAATCCTTACATTTAAAGAATGTTTGTTTAGGGCTTCCCTGGTGGCGCAGTGGTTGAGAGTCCGCCTGCCGATGCAGGGGACGCGGGTTCGTGCCCCAGTCCGGGAAGATCCCACATGCCGCAGAACGGCTGGGCCCGTGAACCACGGCCTCTGAGCCTGCGCATCCGGAGCCTGTGCTCCACAACAGGACAGGCCACAGCAGTGAGAGGCCCGTGTACCAGAAAAAACACAAAAAACAAAAAACAAAAAGAATGTTTGTTTAGCAAACAGCTTTAGAAGATAGAGACAGTATCTCCCTCTTGGCAGACTGCAGGTTTATTGGCCAGCTCAGTAAAGATGATGTCTCCCCCCAGGGCAAATGACAAATGTGGGGCAGCCTTCTTGCAGTCCATTACAAAAGACCAGGGATCTCTAACCTCAGCTGATAAAAACATACTATGTGCAGCAGCATCTGCTAGTCCACTCCTCATTGTAGCCATGGCACTTGGAGTGGAAGGGAAATCAATGCAAACTGCAGTGCATGTGAGCTGCTGAATGGCAAGACATTCCTTTATCTCTAATCCAAGAGTCTTCTGTCTTCTGCCATCATCTATGAGGCTGTGGCAGGTTAACTTGTTAGCTTGCAAACAGGATAAAATCTGAGAACATTCACAGTTCTCGACACATCTGTAATTAAAAAGTGAGAACACTACCTTGTAGAATTTTTGTGACTATAATATTGCTGTGAGTATACTGAGATAATAAATATAAGGTGTTTAGAATAATGCCTGTTAATATGTAATAATTTCAAAACATCTTATCTATTAATAATACTAGTATTAATAGCTGTAGAAATACCTCCACTCTCTGCATCACTCACAGATACATGGCATAAACACACTAAAACTTCATACTTAAACAATGAATCCCTAATTTAAAACTCTTTGTCACATTAAATTAGGGACAAACTCCAGTAAACTACTAGTATCAGTCAGGTAAAGTAAATTAGTATGTACTGTGCCAGAGTGAGGAGAAAAGCTTTCTTTAAAAGGGAGCAGCCCTGTGTTTTCTGCTGATTATTGCTATGCAGGAGAACTATAAGTCAAGTTGTTATCAGGTTATCTGATTTAAAAAGGCAGTCCATAATATTACAATATAGGATTTTAATGGTTAAATACACTTTCATATATATTTTGAGTCTGTGGATTCAAAATAAAATAAGTCTGTGAGCCAGATGGACACCATGTGTCCTTTGCTCTAGCAAGAATCAAACTCATAGAAAAAGATCAGATTTGTTGTAACCAGAGGCAGGGTTGAGGTGGAGGGAGAATAGGATGAAGATGGTCAAAAAGTACAAAATTCCAGTTGTAAAATAAATAAGTCCTAGGGATGTGATGTATAACATGATAAATATAATTAACACTGTTATACATTATATATAAAACTTGTTAAGAGAGTAAATCTGAATTCTTATCACAAGGAAAAATTATATATTTTTTCTATTTCTTTAATGTTATATCTGTATGAAATAGATGTTCACTAAACTTATTGTTGGTCTCATTTCATCATGTACATAAGTCAAATTATTATTCAGTACACTTTAAACTTATATAGTGTTGCCTGTCAATTATATCGCAGTAAAACTGGAAGAAAAAAAAGACTGGTAAGGCATATCCAAATTCTCTTATAACTGCGCTTCTGAGAAAGGAAGATAGTGAATGATAGATTGATGGAGGAGAATGATCTTGCAAAAAAAGAACAAAACAAAAACAAACAAAACCAGAAAGTTCCTTTATATCTTTATTTTTTAATGTCAAAATAAATAACATTCCAGAAGAAGCGGCATATGACTTATACATTGATATCTACATGGTACTTGCTTTATATCACGGCAAATACTGAAACCCCAGATTCACAAAGTAATGGCACCATAGGAAAGAATTTGGTACTAATATTGAAACCCTGAACTGTCACCAGATAGTAGTTCATGTGGTGTTCAACAGATATTGCTCTGGCTCCCTGACAAATTTAAAATATTCCACAGTGCTCTTGCGAGGTCATTGTGGTGCCATGGGACACTTCAGCTCACGGTTAGGAAACCAAACCATGACACTATGCCATAATCCAATGTACAGAGAGCATGGGATGCAAGATGAATGCTGTGCTTCATCGAGACTTAAAACTTTACCTAACATTTGCCTGGAGTTAAATCTTCAGGTTAATTTTATCATATTCATAAAATAGGCCTAGACTAATTCTTAACAAAATAATAATATAGAGGAAAAATTGTCCTTGCTGTTGGCTATTTGTGCAGTAGCCACTTAACTTTTTTTCCTGATTCCAATTTTATTTCTTTTCTCTCATTCTCCACACAGCATTTAGAGACATCTTCATAAAATGTAAATTTAAGCAAAACCCATCAATATCTCACCATCACCCTTGGGCTGACACAAGTCGCAACTCCCTATCTGAGCATTTTCTACCCCACATGAATGACCTCTACTGACCAAGCCAGACCACCTTTCCTGGCCATTGAGATACAGAAGGACTTTCAGTTTCTTGCAAAAGCCCCTCTCATGCCTAAGCTGCATACTTTCCTCTTCCAGGAACATTCTTCTTCCTCCTTCTTGCTAACTCTTAAAAAAAGGAGGAATCATTTCTTGTTCCATCTATTGTCATCCATTCCCACAGCACCACAATCAGGACACTGCCTGGTGTATTCATAGGAATAGGACTTTGGGGACAGTCATAAGTGGTTTCTACTTGTAGCTTCAGTACAAAAAAAGCTTTTGCTTTTAATAACTTGTGATTAATGCTTGGCTCAGTACCAAATCATGTAATCTCCCAGGAATTACTTCAATATCTAACTTTTGCAAATTTTTGAAAGCAATACTCTCTGGTCAGCTAATATAAGGGATTAACGTGGGATGTTGCCCTGTCAAAATGTGTCCCCCAAAGAGGTCTATCACAAAACTTAGTGCATTGACACAAAAAAGTTCATCTCTGATAATGGAATTGTCAGCGTGTTGGCAGGAATCAGGGGAGAGGGTCTGAGTTTAGAAGTATGTACCTCATCCCATTCCATGGGTGATCCCTTCCCACCAACGTGGAAACTCTGCCTGACCTGATGAAGTTGTGGAGCAGCACTTGACCTGTTTGATTCCTATTTTAGAGAGTAATGGATGAGAATAGGATGAGACTTTGGAACCATGAAGGCAGGTGTATCTTTAGTCTTGAATTTTCTTTTCCAATTAGGAATAAGCTGCCAGATGTCACAAGTGAGGATTTGCTACAGAGGTTCAGGTGACCTCTACCTGGAGGTTACCTAGACCCTGTTGAAATTATGAGTGGAATGTTTTGAGGACCATTCTGCTTTAAAACTCCTTTGTTGGTACCTTTCTACAACAGTGAGTCTTACTAATTTGAGAATATGAATAGACCTCTTGGCTCTAGTCGCCCTGTCATCCTGCTGCACTCTCTATCCCCTAAATCTTTGTATCCTAGTAGCAGCAGAGGGACAGGCTGAGCTTCACTACGTCCCAGATTCCAGCAATTTAATAGTTTTTATTTAAACTCTGCCTATATTTAAAAGCTTAACAAAATACATATAGTACAAAGAATAGTAATAATTATACTAGTGATAAAAAGTAGTAACAAGTGAGGATATACTTGGGTAGGGAAAAGAAGGAAAGGAAGAATAAAGTGACACTGGGGTTAACGTTAATAGGCTGCTCTTTACATGTTCTAAGTTTCTACACACTGGTTAGTCATGGAACGAAAACTTAAACTGAGCCTTCTAGCGGCCAAAGAGAGAAAGAAATATAGTCATGGAGTTTGTTCTATTGCATCAGTCTGTGAAGTACGAGATTTAACTCTTATTGCCTAGTCCTCACTTTTCTTTTGCCAAGCAAATGGCACTTGGAAAATATTTGGACTTTACTGAAAGAGCAAATAAAAGAGAATTTAGCAGATTATCAACTTTGGCTGTTGATTTGAACCTCTCCAGCTTACATACTCCTAAAAAGTGTAATACTATCTAGCCCAAGGGAATGTTTGAATTACTACAAAGAATTTTTGACTCCTCTAAGACTTTGAATTTTCAAGTCCTGTTCAACAAGTGTGGGAAAAATAATGAGAGACCATGACGTTTTTACACCAAACTGCAAAAAAAGACATTTTTATCTTAAATTTTAGGTGAATAATGTCTTGCTCTTTCTAGTGAACATCCCCTGCAGATTAATCTCAGGCCAAGACAGAGCTAAGAAGAAAATGTGAGCTGTAGCTCAGGGAGTCAGAAACGGATCTTGCTGACATGGCCACATGGTTTGTAACATGGGAGTCCCAGGTTCATCATATCATGAAATTCCAGATAACCATGGTACTCTAAAACATCATGTGTAAGATAATTTTGGATTTGAGAATCAATTTTGTTTTCCCAGATTGAGGGTATTCCAGAGGGCAGTATGCCAATATATAAAAATCAATATCTTTCCTAGTCAAGTTAAATCTTACTTTGTAGACTGGGAATGAAAGAGATGGGCAGCTGTTTTTCAAATTCATATCAGAAGCAAAACAAACTAGGTGTTATTTTTCCATTCAGTTACATATCCACTCAGAAGAAAAGCAGGACACTAAATCTTTAGTTCATTTATGCAGAACATTTGAACATCATACATATCTGATTACAAACTGTGAAAAATTATCAGTCATTGTAGAATCATTCTACTATATTGTGTAATTTTGAAAAATGAACTGGAACTCTCATCATTACACTCTCTCTGTAAAAATGGAATTTTCAAACAAAAAATACTAACCTTATGTGATGCTTAATCCAATGCTTGGGTGAGGTGGAAGAAGGCAATGTGTAATCTGTGCAAACTAAAATGACAATTTCAAAACTCCTCAGTCACCCAAGAGGATTTAAAGAGCTAAATTTTAATTTGCAATCTTGATGCATAATAATTAAAAGGCAAAGAAGTTCATTTTAATGTTTTTTCTAGTTCAAGGACAATTTGGTTCTAAATTGACCCAGATGAATTTTATGTAATTTGACGAATAAGGTTATCTTTTCACAAATTTATGAGGCTTATGCTTTGAAAAGGCATTTTAATCTTTTTTTTTCAGTTTTCAATTATATGGAGTATCACCTACCAATGTTAAATTAACAAGTATCTTCTCAAGACATAAATGCATTTGAAATGAAATGTTCTTTATTTTCCCCAAGTGTTCTCTTGTATATGAGAAAAAGAACAATTAGTATGGCAATACAGAGTATTTGGCAGTAATGACTCACTGAAGATATACATGTAATGGTATTTATTGCATATTAAAGGCTAAAAGCTTGAATCCTAACAGTTTAAGACAAGCAGACTTGGTGCTATATTATTTGTTTTCTTCCCAGTATTTGAATAATCAAAAGGAAAATGGTGTGCCTGCAGTAGACATTCACTGCAGTAATGACATTACCTGTGCACATGGATAGTAGAAAACATTTGTTTCTCTAGAACCTGATATTCAATTATCTCAGAACTTTAAAGGCAGAAAATCTGTTTTGAAAGCTTTGGCAAATTTATTTATTTATTTAGTTTTCTTATTAGTTTTTTCTTTGACATAAGAAGTTAATTGTATTTTTGGAGCTCCCGACCTCTTTACTTCTGATAGGTTGTTAATTGTATTTTTAAACGGGAAAATTTAAATGGTATTTTGTTAAAACTCCAAACTGTGTTTATATGACTTATTTTGATAAAGTTTGGTCTACTTTGGCATTTTCCTCATATGAAGTAGTTAACAATGCAGCTATTTAATTACAAAAGATGGTGCTTCTTTTTCACAACATAAGAGCTAATTTTTTTTTCAAGAGCTGTTCAGAAACTTATTTTTTTATTGTCACATGAGGATTCTGTGACAAGTTCTTAATTGGATTTATTTATATTACTTTTGAATTTTATATTTTCTCACTTATATTTTATATTCAAGTTGTGCCCTAAGTGATGGCTTGTTGGTCGTCTTGGTAAAAATTGCTTGAGACTTGCTCCTCCTTCTTAGACTACCTGGAAAATTTCTCATTAACCTCTGCTCTATTTAACCTTTTCAACCCTTTGATTTGAATTCATGTAACAACAATAAATAAAATAAAGATGGTCACTTCAAATTGATAGTAGTATGAATTACAAAGATAATTATCTAGAAACCACATATGTAATATTGCTTGTTATAGAAACATACAAGGAACTGCAATGCTTGACAGGTCAAATAATATTAACAATATACATAAACTGAATTATAGCAAAAATAGAGTTGATCTGATAGATATATATCAAATTATGCCCTACAAATAAGGATTTTTTTTTTACATATGACTAAACCTATTTTTGAAAATTAATCTATTGAGTAACAATCAGTAAAAGATAATGTAAAAAGAGTACTACAAATTATTTTCTCTGGCACTAATTCAGTAATCCTAGAATATAATGACAATGTCATTGACAATGTCTTATAATTAAATAAATATATATCATATATAGTATGTTTAGTACTGTATAGTATCTTTATTAAACAGTGACGTGAAATGCATATTGTAATAGAATAACAGATGGGAAAGATCCTGGGAGCCATCTTGTTCAATATGCTTGACTTAATTCCTACTCATGTCCTTTCAGCCTCTTATAGCTGTTTCATGCACAGTGAATTACAATCTTTAAGAAAAGTTAATAATTGTATTGTCTAAGTGAAAAGAATCCTTTTACAATTACCTTGAAATTTTCTTAATGTGTAACTAACTCATGTCACTCTATAAGTAAACATTACTTCTTAAGTTCTATCACTTTATAATAGGTCAAAATTTATATCATATTGAGATGGAAGAAATAAGTAGAGGGAAATAATATATAAAACATGTTATGAAGCTATAACTTATATATTTGTGCAAATATCTACTTATATATACCTGTATTTTTTATATTTAATTACTAATTAGCACCTTGTATGAGATAGCCTGTTTGAATTCTTTTCTGTGTAGCAATCTATCATTTGAAAGGTTTCTAGATAATACATGAGTAAGAGAAAATTATGTACACATTTCCTCATTTTACTTCAAAAATTATTTTGAATTAGAGGTTAATGACAGATAAGGAAAAATTTCTGGTGAAAGAGGAAGAAAATACAATTAAATGATAGTACAGTAATATGCCGTTGTAACTCCCACTTCTTTCCCTGAAGAATAAAAGCTAGCACAAGTTTTGTTAATCACAGCCCACCAAATTATCATTCTCATCAGCCTGGAGTTTGTGGGGAGAGGTGGAAAACGTAAATTTACTCTTTTATTGCCTCTGAAAATAATTTCTAAAAATCTTAACCTTCTGAATTCAGTCTCTGGCATTTTATGATAATGTTAACACTTAGGGGACTCATTATGTTTTATTCATATTTAATGATGATTAATATGTCTTTGCTATATAATCAAGATAAAATAGCACAGTTCCCTAAAATTGTTCTTTTTTATAATAAAGAAAACAGAAATTACTAAGGATGCAATTAGGGATTTAAATAAATTTAAATGTAACAAAGGGATTTATTTTAAAACTTTCATCCATATCTTTTGAAGAGACAAAGTTGAAATGAGAATATTTAGATAGAAAAACAGGTTACAGTTTTTTTCAGAAGAAAATTAATCCAAAAGAAAGGTACAGTAATTATTTTCTAATGGCTATATATTAAACATTAGTGCTGATTGCTTTCAGCTGACCTGCAGGCCCATTTCTGTCCTCTCAAGTTAATGTGGGTTCATACCACTCTGAACAAACTGAAGAGAAATTGTTTTGCAAACTTAGACCTAAATAAGTCTTCAGTTTGGAGTAATTTATAAAGAGAACAATTTTATAATAACATAAGTAAAACACAACCTAGAAAAGATATCCTTTGTGTCCTCAGATTCTTATGATTTGATCAAGTAGATATTATTCCCTGTTCCTATTCTAGATATGTTTTGCCAATGAACTACATGACAACTCAAAATTGTCTTTTGATTTCTGAAAGAAAAGTTGTAAAATATTTTTTAATTGATCATAAAATACATAGCAAGCACTATTAGAGAAAGCATTTTTTTCTGTGTGTTAAATTGCAGTTGGCTTTAGGAAAAATCATGGTATGTATACCCTGGAAAACTATTTCTTACATTCATCCACTTTAATTCCTCTATGAAAATCTTTGTTATTTAATTAGCCATATATTTCTTCCTATCATAGGGTACAGTGATGTACCCTAGCTTAAAATAAAGTATAAATTCATTGTGTAGACATGGCTCAAGTAGTCTCTAATATTATTTTTTGACATTATCTCATCACTTCTTATATATTTACAAAAATGTCTGTGGAAACACCTTTATTTGGACCAAAGAGAGATTCCATTCAGGTTAAGATGTATCTTCGAATTCTCATTTGAATTATCAGATGAATCTTAATAGGCCTAAAAATTGAATATTCTCTCTCTGGAACTTTTTTGTGTCAACTGAAAAGTTAGGGGACTTTTTGAGAATGTATCAAGGTCTGAAAAACTAGACAGTTTTCTGTATTGGCAGAAAAGCTTAAACTTTTTGCAGTATTTGATTATGTTGTCCTTTTCATCATTATAACCTTACTTTTGTCAGAAAATATAAATGACATAGTTCTACGACTTAAGTAAAAGGTGATACCTTTACAAATACACAAAATAGCCATTTTTAACTTTTTCCACATAAATATGTGTATACACACACACACACACACACACACTCTTAGGGAATGCCAGAGTCTTCTCATTTTCTGTACTAAAAATGGTTACATAATAAATATAACCTAGATGGTTCATTTTTAAATAACTATAGGACTCAGTCATATTCCCAGCCCTTACTTAAGAATTCAGGTTTTGGTTTTCTTTTTGTTTTGGCTCATTTTTTACAGAAAGTATCCATAAAAGTGTGCAGACCCAAAACATAAAATGAACTTGATGTTTTGTTACCTTTTTAGTCACATTGATGGAAAATTCATATATAGGCTGCTCTTCAGATTCCTGCATAACTGAGACTATTCTTCAAGGAAATGGAAAATTTTTGGCAAAAACCAAGAAAGTGATTCCTCTGATTGAGATCTGCAGGGTGTTGACTTTTTGTTCTTTATTTTATTCTCAGTCCCCTTTTCCTAGTTTGTGTGCAAGGAAACCAGGCTATGGCAAATAGTGTAAAAGGGAAAAAAGAAGCAAAATCTCAAAAACTCAACATGCTACATGCTTTCAAACAATATTGGCAGATACTAATTAAAAAAATTTTCTCTTTCAAGTCTCAACATATGTTTAAAAATAGTTAGCATATCTACGTTTATATATACTATCCTATGAGAGGTAATATTCATCCTGTGACCAAGTCTCTTACATCATCAGAGGAAAACCCATAACTCAAAAAGACAATTATCCTGGATGGATTTTTAGCTCTTGTCCAATACCTTTGAGAGAATTCCTTGCATTTCTGCTTTACTTCTGAAAAAAATGTAGTATCTATCTTCCAGTATTACAATTCTTCTAATGGTCTATCTCCCACTTTTAAATGACACTCTATCTAGAAGCTGCCAGGTTTTAGAACTACCAACTCTTCCTTAATTTCAGCCCTTACCTCAAAGTTTCATTAAGATAGAAATCTGTATTAAGGACAATTATGAAGAATTCAAGGTCTGATTTAATTCTTTCCTTCCGTTTTCTTCCTGCTAAATCTTGGGTGACCCAAAGGGGTAAATTCATAGGCATACCCCATATTTTATTCCTCTCTTGTCCATGCTTCTATTTTAATTGAAATTTGCCTTAATTTTCCTTACCAGCCCAAAACTCTACTTGCAGCTTGCCAGTGTAAAATTCACAGTTCGATAAACTAAATCACATTAGTATGTAAATGGGACACTGTTCACCTTAAGATCTTCTTTTTCCCAAATATCTTAAGTGAGTTGCAGCCTTTGGGGAGCAATGCCCTTATTTCATTGTCTGGTTGACCCTATCATGTTAGATTGGCCCCTTTAACAGGTCTAAACCTTACTATATAAATTCTGACCTACTTTTCACTTAACACAGGACAGACCATGTCTCTAATTTTATCACCTCAATGCATATTCATACTCTGAACTTTATTATTTTTTACTTATCCTGGCTTAGAACATCATTAATTTGAATTTCTACTGCTGGGTTAAACATTAGAATTTTCATAGTGAACTGTAGTTGAAATAAAGGAAAATTACATTCCTTCCAAAAGATACTTTATAGAACATTATAGAGCTTAACACATCTACAGGAAAATTATCTTAGACCAGAGGTCTACTTAAATTAGGACATTATTAGTCATTGGGATCAATTATATATTGTTTTGATATTAATACATTGACTCTACAATTCTCCATGTTCTGTAATGATATATCTGTAATAACACAAACAAAACTTGGCTATATTAGATGCCAGCAAAAGCTTGGATCGTGTTAAGCACTTCTGCAGATATTTCTGCCACCAAGCATATTTGGGATTGCTTCAGAGATCTTGCAAAATTGACTACAAATTTAGGAGTCAGTATAAAAATGAATGATCCTCTATTAGTGTCAGTTTTCTTAACATTGGTCTAGATTATTAGCCTCCACTAGGAGATTAAACAAGCATCTTTATTTGGCAAAATCATTTCTTGAAAGTAATCTTTTGTTATAAGCCTATGAAAAAACTATTTCCTAGGAACTTAAAAAAAAATTATTCCAGGCTCATAGTCACCTAAAGTTCAGGTTATATTTATTTTTAAGATATTTATACAAATGATTGTACTTTATCTTCCTTTCAGTCTTTATCTGATAAACACTTCCTTCATTTTTATGGGCAGATTTTGGGATAATGATGGGGAATATAGTAAACTAACTTGCTTATTTGGGGAAGGGCAAGTAGATGTTAGATTTTAAGTTCATAAAGTAATTTATCATCTAAATTAAAACATAAAAATAACAAATATGATTTATATTGCACAATTGTTACATGACAAGATTTTGTTTATTTCTCTCATTTATTTTATCTCAACCTTGCAATAACTGTGGAACTAAACATCAGGAGTACAGAAATAAATGTATACTTATTCATAAGGACTTTAAAGTCTAATAATAAAGGAGACAAGATAATATAAACAGATAAATGCAATATAATGTGGCATGAAAGAAGTTTGAAATTATTTCTTAGCAACCCAAAAGAGATAATGATTAGTTTTGAAAGATATGTGTATGTCATGTAAAATAAAATAATACTGATAGTGATAATCAAATAACAATAGCTACCATTAATTGGATATTTATTATGTAGAGGTGGATGTGCTGTTTTATAAGATTAGAAACAGTTTCCAAGAAGTTAAATAATACATTCAAAGTCTTTCAACAAGAACAAGTCTGTGATTCAAATCCAGGTCTGCCTGATTCCAGAATTTCCTTGCCTTTTATTACATTGTATTTTTGTGTCTGAATTTAAAACATGTAAGAATGAGAACTAGAGCAGAACTTTGTTGTAGAAAGAAAGCCATACTGAGAGTAAGGACACCTGAGGTTTTAGCCACAATTTTATTGTTTGTTTGCTGTATGACTTTAGGTTAAGTCCTGCTTTTCACTGCACTTGATAAATTAGAGATAATCATACCTGTACTACTGTCTCATGGTTTTGTTTGTGCGAACAATAGAAACCATGGTGTAAACAGTAAAGTCCTATAGAAATTAAGGTCTTCCACAACCTCAGCTACTATCACTCTCTTACAGACATATTTCATTGGCATTTTATTGGCCATTCCATGCTTTGTTATATTATGCAATTGGGTATGTCTTTTCCCTGCCTTGTCATCTGGAACATTTCTACTTACGCTTCAAAACCTCCTGAAGGTGTCAGTTTCTCTGATATACCTCTTCTGTCCTCATCTTCTGTGTGCTCACAGCATTGGGTAAAAGAGAGAATTAGAGCACTTCGCCACTGTGTGTTGCTGTGATTCCTCTTGGTCTACCAGATTCTGCCACTAGATTACATATTCTCAGTGATTTATTATATCCTTAGTGATTGGAAAAAAATAGATGCTCCATAAATTTGTGTTGATATGAAATCAGGATATTGAAATCATAAACACTAGTCCAAATATGTGCATTTTTATGGTTAACTTGGTTAAGTGAGGACCTTGTCTTACAACTTGTAAACAATGAGAATATCTTGCAAGAGGAGAAAACGGCCTCTGATTGACTCTTCTCAACAGAATATTAGATTTGTAATACTCAAAACAACAAACCGGAAGAAAAAATAGAATTCTGATGCTGCTCTGAAAAAAAGAGTGAATTAATAATAAATAAAAGGATTGATCATTCATTTCTAAATGTGTTAAGAAAATTTTCAATTTAATTTTTCAGTGTAGTTCACTCATCTTGCTCCTCAGATTTCACTCTTCTTTCTAAAGCATTAGTTTATTCTCTTAGATATTTTTGAATAACACAGAAATATTTATACACACTATACTTCTTTCTGTTGAGTTTAAAGTGTATTCCCAGCAATGTATATCACGTAGCAGAATGCAAGAATATATCCCCGTGATGTAATGTTATTTATAATCCAAGGTAAAATGAGGGGGAAAAAAACTTAACACCCACAGTAGAGAGGATATGATAATATTTCATCCATCTTTTCTGTGTGTTTATCATAAATCATTTTAGGACACACCTTTTCAATGCATAGGTGCTCTTAATTAGATCTGTATTGTCATAGGAAATATGATTTCTTTTTGAGTGTTGCCACCAGCAACAAAACATCCATTTCCTTATAATTGATTTTCAAGTTTATTTAAAATGCTCCATGAGGCATAGCATATTGAAATGACTCATCATGTTTATGGGAATATCTTGAGGATAAAATTTATCTTTGAATGATATTAGCATATTAAATGTACAATAGAAACATAGTTCTTTAAAATTGATTTTTAAATAGTTTTACTATATAGCTTTTAATTTTGGTTTTGTTTTTCAATTTTTAAATTACTGCTCTTTATAAGAATATGAGTAGTCAGTTTCAAAAACATCAATGGGAAAGTCTACATGAACTGAATACTAGGCTAGGCTTTAGGAATATACAAGAAATGAAAGTTGACTTGTTCTCTCAGGAGCATACCAAAGCAGCTCAGTAAATATCCATATCATCATCATATTATTGCCCAGATGTTCAAAAAACCTGGGATACAGATCATCCTATCTAACTTTAGAAAATTCTAATACCTCTGTTCTTTGAGCAAATAACTCACAATCCATTTTGAAAAGTTAACATCTAGCTGCCAAGTTATAATCCAATGAATTTCTTTCCTAGAGATATTGAGTAGTTCACAGTTGAAGTTCATTAACTTCATATAAAAGTGTGTATTTTGCATTCTATTTTCAGCAGCAAGATAACATTTTATGATTGACTTATAAATTATTGTGGAGAAGCAACCTACAGAACTACATGTGAAGAGTGAAGGGCGATGATATTGAGTTAACATAACCCCTTTGTGTAAAATTAGATACTCACATACAAAGGTAGATTCATGTATTCATTTAACAAATACTTGAGTTGCCAACATTATGAACAACACAAAATGAGTAAGACACTGTTAATTACTTTCAAATAGTTTCCAATCTAATAAATAGACATGTGGCTAGCAATTACTATAAAAAAGAATTTGAAAATATCAAGAGCCATAAGACAAAAGTGTTTGCAAAATGCATGGTAGGTCGTACAAAAGAGGTTCAGATGTTTTTCAAAAATTGTTTCTGCAAATATATTTTCTTCATTTATCCTTCTTTTCTTATGAAAAAAGCTCTTTGGAGCCAAGGTAGTGAGGCTTACAAACTGCATATTTTACTTCTTCCTATTCCTTTGTGTATCTTAAACTACCTCCTGGTACTTTCAAATCTATTAAACGGTTTGAAAACAACTGCTATAAAGGAAAGAACATGAGCTTTGAAGCCTAACACAGCTGGATTAAAATCTTTACTTTTAGGTTGTAGCTGAGTGAGCAAGTTATGTAATTTTGTTGACCGTCAGTATTCTCATCTGTAAATTGGGGTAATAATACCTCATTTACCCTGGATTAAAGTATAGAATGCACCTGTAGTACCTAGACAACTGTTCCAGTACATTAATGGCTGCTCTTTCATAGCATGATTTCTACTCCAGGGACATGAAGAAAGGAGTGATAGAATACTTACAGCTGCAATAGGGACTGACTATAGATAGATAAGGATACAATGAATTGTGGGAGCCATGGTGAAAGACATGAGAAAAGAGCTAGAAGGTGAACCCCCCCCACCCCCCATGCCAGCTCCACTGGAAAATAAAAGCTTTGATGTCGAGTAGAGGAAAATAAGCCTGGAGAGGATGAGTTCAGGAACATTCTTATGATAGGTATTAAATGCCATGCCAAGAAGAGATACTTAACTTCCTAGGCAATGGAGAACTACTGAATTTTTTGGATGGCGAAATTACATGATCATAATTGTGCTTTAAGCACATTAAAATTGTAGTTGGCCTTTGAACAAAAGAGAGTGGGGAAAGTCTAGAGGCTGAGAGGCAATTTAATAGATGATTGTTCAAGTCAAAGAAAATGAGGATGTGGCATAGACTGGGAACATAATGGAAAGGAGGAAGTTGATAATATGGGGATGAATTGGAAGAATTTAATAAGTTATTATCTGTGGAGAACAAAGGAAAAGGAATAATTTTTTAAAAGGTAACAAGAAGCAGGAGAGAGTTTGTGTTATTAGATAATAGGATTTATTTTGGAAAAATTTTAAATAGTAATTGACATTTTTTTCTGAGCACTTTCATCTCTTTACCTGGGCCAAGGATAATGGGATCAGGGAAAAGGTTCTTTGTATCAATTTATCAGCTCATTAATGAGTAAATAAAGGTTAAGAGGATAAGTGACTTGCCCTTGTTCCTTCGGCTAATAAAAAGATGTTAAATTTCTGGCTCCTAGACCACAACTATATTCACTACTCTGGATTGCATATTAACATTCCAGGGGACATCTCAAGAGAAAATGCCCAGCATTATACTAATATTTGAGACTCCTATTTGGACATTGGAGAGGCAAATTATTACATGAGTCACCAACACAGAATCTACAATCACAGGGATAACATTGCCAAGAGAATGAGTACTATGGGAGAAGCAATTTGAAGTCAAATATTTGAGGAATATGAATTTTTAGAAAGTAGGCAGAGGAAAATGAGACAAAAGAATTCAATCTGGTTGATAAAAGGTAATTTAACACAACGCAGATATCTGTAGGTTAAAGAAGGAGAAAACTTTAAAAAAGAAAATAAAAATAATATAGAGAGGTTTAGTGGATAAGGGTTAGGAAATACCACTTATTTTGGGCAAGCTATTCCAAGATGTTTAAGAGGATGTTTTTATTTTACTAATGGAAGATGAAAACAAAATTAAGGTTCTATTGTAATGGCCTAAAACCTGGAAACAGAGAATACCTGTGCTGAGTTACAGTGATACCTATTTGAATTTAGAGTTGCTCTTAGTAGTCACTGTAAGAGAGAAGACTTGAGAGGTCTTATAGAATAAAGAAAAATGTCCCTGTTGAGATCTTGGATGACTGATTTCATTTTTACTTTTTTCTGGATAAACACTTGGGTCTCTTAACAACATTTCTAGCCCCGAAATTCAATGTGAACTGTCTTTCAAATTGTAATATTTATGATTTACTGGGCTTTTCTACCAAAGACTTTCCTATTTACTGTTTCCCAGGTCATTTGTCCATATCACATGATGTGGTAATTAAATACCAATGTCCAAGAAATTGGTTGACCAGCTTTCAGATTTGGCCACACAGGTGAGCAAGAGTTCAGTCGCTGAGTTCTTGCTTTATAAGCCCAGAAACTCAATTTTATCACATTGTTCACAGTTGATAAAACTGACTATATGAGGTAAACACTGTAAGTGTTAGATCATGTCCTCTTTGACTCTAAACCTAGCACAGAGTCCTACAAACAACAGGAGTTCATGAATGAACAAATGAATGAATGAATGAAGGCATAGAATGTATGTTGACCTATGACCTAATGTACAAGATAATAATTTATTTCAAAAAAATCACATGAACAAACTAATATTTTGGATTTCAAATCTTTAGAAAATACATTCAAAACCAGTGATGTGGTCAGTAAAGCAGAAGTTATGGTATTAACATAAATCTCCTCCTAGGCATATTGAATGAACATTTTAGGAAAAAAATAGAGCAAAGATATACATAATTGAACTAGAAAAGCTTTGATTACCCTGAATCATAACAGAGAGCTTATTGTGGACAGTTTCTCAAATGAGAAGAGAAGGAAATCGTAATGATAGATGAGACTTGTGTGTGTGTGTGTGTGTGTGTGTGTGTGTGTGTGTGTGTGGTGGGGGGAGTGGAGTCATTGATAAGAGTAGACAAACAATTTATTAACTTAGATATTTTCTCTTTTCTATATGTGAATGAGTAATTATTCATTTTTATTGGTTTTGACTAAATTTATAATTTTGGGGTGAATGTTGATTAAAATTCACAAACCAAGTGAGCAACGTATAGACACCGTGACATTTCACAAAGAAAGCTCAAATATGCCTTTCATCTAATTTAAGATATAGAAGGGCAATTTTCCTGAATAAAATTGTTGGTAATTTGTCTGCCAGTTATCAAACAGGTACATAATGTTTAAAAGCAGCTGGTATTTCAAAAAGGACATCTGTGTTATGGCTAGAATAGACATTAAGCATTTAGTAAACAATGCTATAAAATATAAAGTAGGCTATTAAAGGATAAAAGGTTCTTCCTTGTCTTAACAACTGTTATAATAAAATGTAGCAGACAGCAATAACTAAAAGGAAACTTTTTAATGCATTTCAGATGTGCCTTTTCTTATGTAGCTATCAAGTATATTAATAGCGTTGAAGAAATTAACATCAGTGAACTGTCTATATAAAACCTTGTAGTAAAAGCATAAGATGAAATTGCTTTAACTCTTTACTTGTAACTATAAATGATAAAAGTTTGTTATCAGATAATTCATATGACAATTCAGATGTAACCAAAAGATGATATAATCAATTGCTAGTTTGGAGGTACACATTGATATGAAGCTTACATGCAGTTGATTTTACATTTAGAACTTAGAATTTGTAGGAACACTAACTGGGCAATTAAATTTTATTCAAGTATTTTGTGAACCATTTGTTCAGAGCTAATTATAATTTATATGAAAGAGATTTTTTCCCCCAAAATCCCCTTAAAACCAACCCTGCCTATCTTATTATCTGCAGATTACCACATCTCTTATTTTCCTGAAAATACTGAGGTTCCTTGACAAAAGATTTCTTTGCATTTAAGATCATATTATATCTATCTTTTTATTTATCTCTCCTTTAAAAATAAAACCCTCCTCCCCCTGCAAAATCCCTCTTTCAACAGTTCCTTCATTCCTTAAATCCTGCATCCATCTCTTCTTTTGCACTCTCACAGTGCAAACATCCTCACCTTCTACTCACCCCTCAACTCAGTGGTACATGACAGACTTAGGCACCACTCCACAAAATTAACTCTCTCATCAAAGTCATCAAGGACTCCTCTGGTCCTATATTTCATGGTACTTATCTTACAATACTTGTCAAAATTTTCTAAGTATGAACACATGTTTCAGGTTGCTCTTTGGTTATAGACTAACAAGTCCTATTGTAAGACAAAACATTTCTTGAACACTTGGTTTTGATTGTATTTTTATATATAACACAACATTCTTTATTATTAATTGTTGGCTTGATCAGTTGATGATCCAAGAAGGTTTTTTTTTTCCTGGCATTTGCTATACTGAGAGTTGATGAATATATTACGTAAGTTTGGGAAGTTTTGTTTTAGCTGATCTCTCAGTGACATTCTTGAATATTCCTGAGTATACTACACTTGTGTTATGTGAAAAAACAAGCAAACAAACACTTTTTTTTTTCCTTCCAACCTCTCTAGCATCTCTCTTAGTCTTCCTTGTGGCCTTCTGATCCACTTCATATTTTCAAGTTTATATTCTTGTCCTTCTTCTCTTTTGACTTCTGGATGGATCATGTCTGGTTTAGTAGTTTCAGTGAGAATCTCTGTATGGATTACTTTTCACTTTCTCTCGCCAACATAGAGCTTTCTGTTGAGCTCCAGCTTAGTATGTTAAATTGTCCAATAGAAATCTACACTATTCTATAGAGAGATAATATGTCACACTCAGTATGTCCTAAATCAAACTCTTTTATCCTGCCCCACACTTGCTCTACCTCCTATATCGTCTCTCCTCACTTAGAGGCTCTGAGTTCAGGTTTTTAATCTGCAAAACAAGGACAATAAAACCTACCTCACACAAATGTTTTAAAAGAGAAAATATACGTAGTGTATTTTGCAAAGTGTTTGGCAGATGTTAAGTACTCAAACAGTTGAAATCTTGTTAACATTATTATTAATTGCAGGGGCTATATCTTGTGTATTACTGGGCCAGACATGTAACCTGATACCGGGAAGTTTCTCTGTAAATATTGTAAGAGTGAATAACAGTAAATAGATGAATCAATGTTCAGCTGAGGAGAAACGACAACCACAAGATTTTTTTTTTTTCCTGCGGTACGCAGGCCTCTCACTGCAGCGGCCTCTCCCATTGCGGAGCACAGGCTCCGGACGCGCAGGCTTAGCGGCCATGGCTACGGGCCCAGCCGCTCTGCGGCATGTGGGATCTTCCCGGACCGGGGCACGAACCCGTGTCCCCTGCATCGGCAGGCGGTCTCTCAACCACTGCGCCACCAGGGAAGCCCACACAAGATATTTTTTTTTCCTATCATTAAATCCAAGATCTCTTCTCCTGATGGAGTCCCATTAAAGTTTGTTTCTGACACCGATCTCTTAGTCATCCCCTTTACAGCTCTTATCTTCCAGTGGTCCACAATAACCAGGTCCTTTGGTTTTATCCTTAAATTATCTTCTGGTTTCTCCCATTCCAAACTGTCCTAAGTCAACCAGTCTTCCTAGCTACTATTCTGTATTTTCCATGCCCTTGAAAACCCTTCATACATTCAGTTTATATCCACTGAAAATTTGTCACCCACTCATTTTAACCTCCTTGTAATCAACTTTGCATCATTATTTCTCATTCCCAGTTCTCTACAGAATCCACTGGTCTTTTTATAGTTAATATCCTTGACCACTCAGTATTATCTGATAACTTTTGACAAGCGCTTTTATTTTGTACCATTCTTCTGCATAGGGTTCTAAGCATCTTCCTGAGTTTCTTACTAAGGTTCCATCACTATATTAACGCCTTTTCTTATTCCCTCTTGCTAAATCTCTTCCGCTTCCCTCTCTACTATCTCTCCTCTAGTTTCAACATCATGACAATGAGATGGCCTTTTCGTTGCTTTAAATCTCTCTCCAAAGTTTACATTCAGCTGCCACATCTCTGGTTAAACAATCTCCAGAATGCCAAGCATGGCCAAAATTGATGTCAAATTATTCGTCTATCAGTTAGATCCAATTTATAAATTCCTTTTCTGGTTTTATGATCATGGGAAAGTTACTGTAATATGTCTATATCCTTATCTGTAAAATGGGAATACAATAGTACCTATCTCATAAACTACTGTAAGGATTAAAGGAGTCACTGCATGTGATGTGCATGGAGCAGTTATGAACATATTAGAGAAGGCACTATATGCATGTTAGTTATTTTTAACAATCACCTTTTGCTTTTTTTGCCACTGGTTCAAATATGCAATATTCAGTTCTTTCTAACCTCAATTTTCACCATTCTATTCTCTTTGCTAACGTCCTAGTTCTTGTTCTTCTATTCTCCACTTCTTTACTATTTTTATTATTTATGCTCTTAACTTATCTCTATGCTTTTAGCTACTACCCTTTTCTACAAGAACTGTCTAGCTTATCCTTTCAAGTTCCTTATATATTTACTAGACAGGTTTTAAGTTGATGAGAGTTGTTTTCTTTCAATAACATCGCCTATACGTTTTTGGTACAATTAACAATTTGTTGCTTTCCATTTTCTCTGCCAAGTAGTTAATTTAATAGTTTAACTTCAGTTCCCCACACCCACCCTTCCTACTTTTGTTAAGCACAAACATGTAACCATAATGACAGCACAAAACATGAAAACATAAGTAGAAATGTTGGTAATATTTATTACAGGCTGTGTTTATTGCAGCCCATATTAAGCATTGACTGTCATGAGTGTATAATAGGAAAATTTAATCGTGGTTTTTCTCCATGTGCAGTTTAACACTTTAGAGATGACAGCAATGCCTTTTAGACAGAAAGAGAGAGAGCACACACTATAATGAGAGAAAAGTGGAAATATGATTAGGGACACCTTTTCTTGGGAAAAACAAAGTTACCAAAAATGTATCAAATAAAGCATTAATAGCGATGGAATTTCTGTAGTTTGATTCTGTAAAAAGACATCTATAACATATAAGCACACCTCAAGAGGCTAGATTTTAAATGAACAATAAATTATTGTGAAGTTTTTAGAAATGTATTTTATTTATTTATTTTTAAGATTTAAAAAATTACATCTTTTTTGGAATACCTTTAGCCAGAAACTAAAGTAAAATATACCATATTCCAAAAATACACTTACGGAGACTACTAGAAAGTAACAACTTAGGGCTAAGATTTTTATTATGTTGTAGACTTTTTTCCTCTTGTGAATGAAAAGTTCATTTTAGGAAAAATAAACCCTATGTTGTTTTCTCAACTCTTAACATGTGTTAAATCCACTGAGTGAGGTGTTTTAGTCACCAGAGACTTCTGGAAAATTAAGACAAGCAAGTGAGCCTGGAACTGAGAATAAGGAGCTTCAGTTGCCTCTTAGAAGTTATCGGAGAAATTCCACACCCAAGAAGGTAGAGGGTATTGTTTTTTGCTTGTCTCTGAAGCTCTTGCTGACCCAATGACAGTTAGTCTTCTGACTCAGAATCTACCTAAACCTGGCTTCTTTGGACCTTGCCCTCTGAACTAATTAATCCTCATGTGAGCTACCTCCTTTGAAACTTGTTCTACTTGGCCATAGCCTGATTTCAATTATAGTTGTTCCCCCACCTCCCCAGCATATCCATGGCCTGATTCTCCAAACCGTGTTCTCAGTAATAAATTTCTTACAATTCTAAATTCTGTGACTTCTTTCTGAGTTGGAGTAAGAAAGTAGACCAACATGAGTAAGCACTTTTTCATATTTCAAGTTAATTAACATAATTTAATTGGTGGCTACCTCCCGCCCCCCACCCCTGCCTAGTTTCATGAAGTAGATGTTACTCTCTTCATTTGCACTTGAGGGAACCTGAACACAGCATTGTTAAGAAATTTACCTAAGGGTTTGCAGTTAGTAAATTGCCTAGGTGACATTTGATCCATGCCTATATGAGATTTCCATCATACTTTCCTGCCTCTAGTGACAGATATTTGGAAATTAATATTAGAATAAACATTTAGAAGGAGAATCTGGAAGGTAGAACAGCAATATGGAAATTGTTCTTTGCTTTCCTCCATAATTGTCAGTGCTTCCATAAGCCCTTGTTAGTCTCTTTCTATCACTGTTTGAAGATAATGTAAGCGTGCATGTATGTGAAGCAAATGTACTTATTTCCATAGGAAGTCATTATTGGGTGGGGGGAGGATAGCTAATAAGCTTCTGGTGTCCTTGGTGATTTAAATTGACTGGCTAATTTGTTCTACCAATCTTCCTGGAACTTGAAGATAATTATATTGGTCTTTAATCTCGAGAATCACCCCTTTCCTTTTTCCTTTATAAAGGCAGATATTCCAATGGCTCCTTTCTAGTTTCCAGGAATTCATAGTTATTGAAAACAGTTGATGAATGCACTCAAATCCAGTTCTCAACTACCCTGGAATATATCACCATGTGCTACGAAATTGGACTACATAAGCAGGTTTTCCTTGAAACTGTCCTTCCCACTTTGTTTCAATAGAAATTTTCTTTGTTGTACCTTTCCATCTATCAGAAATGAAATGTTTTATTGGACTTCCTTTCTTGTAATGGGAATTCTTCTCTCCATAGTACAAAGATTTTTTTTTTCAGGCCAAGACATTTTCTTGTATTTTCTCAAAAATAAGTTAATTAATAACTTAATAAATTAAAACTTATTTTACTGTGCTTGGCACTGTTAAGTCTATTAAATTCTTTCAGTAACTCTATACAGTAAATACTACTTTTGTCCTCATTTTACACTTAAGGAGTCTCAGGAGCAGAGAAGCTCATATTTGTCCTAAATCACAGCATGAAAGTGACAAAGTCAGATTCTAACTCAGAAAGTTTGAGGCTAGAACCCACAATCTCAACCATTATAATTTTCTTCCCAGCCTCATTTTCTTGCTCAAAGTTCAGCTTAATGCTAAGAATGTAATTCAGTAAATACTTATCAAGACTGTTTATATTAAAAATTTTTAAATCCAGTTTAATATAATAGTATTCTATGTTTTGTATACCTAGTTAACGTAGATTATGTAGTTTTTCTTTCCTTCTTTAGATTTCCTGTACACACCCTGATTAATATTTTGTTTATATCTGATCTTTATAAGCATATTTTTCTCAAATTTAGTAGCATTTTCAATTGTGATCATTTATTTTTTAAATATGTAACATCTATGCCATCTACATAAATTAAGCATCAAGGTCCTTAGTAGTTGATAATTTATTGTGTTGTTTTTCTTATCCTTCCTAGACCTTCTGCCTCTATTAGCAAATTTACATAGATAATTGGTTCTGGGCTATCGGAGATTTGGCCCTCTAGGGAATATGTGGCAATGTCTGGCAGAGATTTTTTTTATTATAACCACTTGGGGAATACAGGTATCTATTGGGTAGAGGCCAGGGATGCTGCCAACCATTCTATGATGCACAGAATATCACTCCACAACAAAAAAATAACCACCTCAAAAAATGTCAGTCGGGGGCTTCCCTGATGGCGCAGTCGTTGAGAGTCCGCCTGCCGATGCAGGGGACACGGGTTCGTGCCCCGGTCCAGGAAGATCCCACATGCCGCGGAGCGGCTAGGCCCGTGAGCCATGGCCGCTGAGCCTGTGCATCCGGAGCCTGTGCTCCGCAACGGGAGAGGCCACAGCAGTGAGAGGCCCGCGTACCACCAAAAAAAAAAAAGTCAGTCATAAAAAAATAAATAATAAATAAATAAATAAATAAATGTCAGTCGTACTAAGACTGAAAAATCCTGAGTCCTAGACTATCCCTGGGACCTTTTACATTAGCATAAAATCTAGGAATGGGCTATGTTTTTTTGTTTTTTTCTCTTAGGCAAATGTCAGTGGTTTGATTGACTTTATTTATACCCTACTCCAAAATACCCACCCCCAAAATCCTCTCACCATTTCTACTGTTTACCCATATTTTAATTAGAAGCCAATATGTTAGCTTTTCTTCCTTTAAACCATAAATATGTTGATGATAGCAGTGACTGACACAATATCTGTGAAATTTTCAACCAAAAATTTGCTTAGCTCAGTGCTTTTACTATGCTATTGATGTTATTTGCTAAAGTACATATCCAGACTTTATTCATTTATCAAAATTTCAGCATCTTATAATGCAAACAAACATTTGTCTAGTATCTTAATTTCCAATCCCTTTAGATATAGTCTTCTGTCATCAAGAACAAGTTTCTGGATGCTATGAAATTGAGTTTGCTTTTTTCAAATAGTTTGAGCACAATTGTCCTTTAGTAAAATAAACATGGCTCTGTTATATCCTAATGTCTTCCTTAACAAGTATAAGATTAGACTACATCTCACAAACTCCCATTGGGCAGCACTTAAGAAGTGAGTAATATTTCTGTCTGACTAAATCAAGTAATCCCAAATGTAAGTAATTTACAGGAAGGCATCAGGGACTGTTACAATAGACATATTGCAATATGTCACTGGAAATCAGCATCTCCCCACATGTTTGGTCAACAGCCAGATGGAGGCTTTTATCACATTTATTTAATCTGAAATACACATGGTAATTACACTGGACCTTTGATTCAAGGCCTTATTAGTGTCTCAAGAGAAGTCAGGAAATGAGTTTGTCAGTTGCAAACTGATGTAGTCCTGACCCGGGTAGAATTTACATCTATCACTGCCTAGACTATAGAGTATTGCTACAAATCACATTGTACCTCAAGGAAGTAAGGTAAGTAAGAGCTTCCTTAACCTATGTAAGATGAGAAATCAGCTCCTGATTAGTCCAGAATATCACTTATTCACCTGTTCACTATGTTACTCCAATTGGTCTCCCTCCAATGAGTGGTGAGTGAATAAAATGCAATATAAATTATATGGCTAATGTCTCACCAAAAAAAATTACACAAAGTACAAACAAAGGCACATTGAAGCAAAATACTCCCACATTTATACTCGCAAACCCAGGATCCTGAATATCTGCAACACTGAAACTTAGTGGATGTAAATATATATGAGGATTTCCTTGTATTGGTGATAGAAAAAGAAGGTATCCCAAAACACACTTCTCAGAATTTTCTAGCTAGGAAAATGCTAGATAGAAAAACTTTAATATTGAATGAGTTAATCCTGACTATTCTAATTCAGTATTTTTACTTAGCACTAAAACATGAATAAACAAAGCTGAACCATGTTACTATGTATAAAAAAACATTGAGTTAATATACCGTTAAAAGTAGATGGAGGTTACATCTGGAGGGTGGGGTTAATGGAAGACCAAATTAACACTACATTTTTCTTTATATTTTGAAATTTGTATTATGATTATGTTATTTTATTTTGAAAGTCAGAAAAAGGAATTTTTAAAAAGAATTCACACACACACACATGCACACACAGCCTTCCAAAGTCTTCACAGAAAAATGGCATTTTCTAACATATCTTTTATGTTTTTCAAGGGAAAATGTAATTAAGACTTTGAAATTCATAAAGCAGATGATTACTAAAAAAATAGGTTTCTGTTAATGTAGGATGATATAACTAATGAGAAATAATTAAATCATATGCATGTTCTGAAATGACTTCAAAAATTTTATTGCTTGATCAAAACTATTAATGGCTATTACTGTTGTCCTAATAAACTTGCATAGGATTTTTAAAATTCTAATTAAAATGCTAATTAAAAAGCATAAAATCATCCTGTCAATAATTTATCTTTCTTTTTCACTTTCAGCCAATACAATATACACCACAGCTATTTTGTGACTCTCTCACACCTCAATTGAGAATGTCTAAGTTTGGTGATTTCTTTCTATTGAAATCACTACTATCATCTCAAATTAGGGTAGATTTTGAAAAGTATCAATTACATAAACAAGAATAACACATATTGACTATCTACTCTGTGCTGGGCACCATGCTAAGAACTTTCCAGTCAAATCCCATTTCACCTTCATGACAATTCTGTAAGACAGGTGATCAATAAAGATAACATTTTACAGAATAGTAAACTAAGGTTCAGTGAGTGTAAAGTAAATTGTTCAGGGTAATTCAATCCATACTTGATAGAGTCCAGTTTGAGCCTTTCTGACTATAATAGAAGATTTAATTGAAACTATGACTCAGTGTCACCTTTTTATCGTATCTTTGGTAAACTGTTTTAAGACTAATTTTGGGGATTTTTTTCCTTTTTCATACTTACAACAACAGAGAATCTTACAGGTAGTATATACTTGAAATTGTTTTCATATGTAAAGTTAAAAAACAAACACTGATGAGTCAGTGAACAAAATGGAGGAGCAGATTTTAACATTTCTGGTGCTGAGATGTATGTAGCCTTACAAGATGACCTTGAGAAAACAACCTAGTTCTTTGCTGTTTTCTTGATGTGTTATCTTGCAAGGCAGTTTGAACTCTTGGTGAATGACAGATTCTAGTAAAGAATGCAGAAAAAGTGATATTATATGGAGGTAAGAGAAAGGAGGAAAAAGGGAATGAAACAACACTCCATTTATTATAGAAACAGAAACAATTATGCTAAATTTGGAAGAATGATTATGACTACATTAGGTTTCTAGTCACATTAAAATATGACTTATCTTAGGTTATATATTTAATGATATTTATGAGGGACTTAATCTCTTCCTCTAAATTGCATGTGTATTGCTGTCATTAAAATTCTAAGACATTCTTAGGTATTAGGTACCACTTTGAAAACATTTTAGAAACCTACTCTTATGACCATAAGACATAATTTAGAATATAGAGTACAGATATTTTAATGTCGCCATTTAAATTTTTCATCAGTTTCGTTTAAATGACCTTAATGAATGCATCTCAGAGTTTTCAGTTAGGTCTTTTCATTTGTATGCTTGGACTACAAAGTGCTGTGTAATAATTGTTAAAATGAATAATTACATTTTATGCATAACAGGAATTTAGGCCCAGTGCTTTTTAACAATGATGTAGGACAAAATTTTACATACAATCATACTTCATATTAACTTGTAAGGGCAGAATTATTTTATAGGCATATCTGCTACTCATTAATATTTAAGTCAATTTTCTCTAAAGAATTCATTACAGGTTTAGTTAGTTGCATTTTGCATACTTATTTCTTAAAATAAAAAAAATCACAGTCCATTAATTCATAAAATATGCAAATGTCATGTATGCTTAAACTGAAAGCATTATCATAACTTAAGCATGCTATGTTTTGTACAAACTTTCTTTTCATTCATTTTGGGAACAATGGAGCTTATTTCATACTCACAAACATGAAAACAACTATTTCTGTCATTATATCAGTGTCCAGATCTGCAGGCTAACAATCTGATTATCAAATTATTAATGATGGTGAGGATATAGCAACTCCTGACAGGTATTAAATATATAAATTATGTACAATGGAACCAGTTCTCTAAGAGTTAACTACACTGAGGTTTTACAGTAATATTTTTCTTAGAATTCATGTTAGAAGAAGTTACTAAATTTGATATAGCCTTCTTGCAAAGTTCTTCCTATATTTGGGTAAGTAAATCTACTCAATAGATCTAAGAATAATAAGTGACATTCTGAATTGCTTTCTGTAATATAGCATTTGAGATATCTGAGTGCATTTTTTACTGTAACTCACCAATTAAGTTAAGAGACTGAATTTTTCTTCTAAGTCAATAATTTAAACTCTAAACATTTCTCTACACTACCTTTTGGGTCTAAGTAGATCTATTTGTGATCTTGCCAAATCTAGCCACCATTTACAACTTTGGCCATCTTGGAAAATAAATTCTGTATTAGGGGGTGAGGAGGAAACTCAATGATGCTTGGTCTTTAACACTTCTCTTCCAATTTCCTCATGGAGTGATCTCAGAAGAGAACACAACACAGAGTGAAGAATCTCGAGAAAGGAATCCCTTTGAAACCTGGGAAAGTTGTTCACAGCAACATTTCTGTTTAGGCATCCATAAGTCAGGCAGCTAATTTTCGATACATATTAGTCATGATGTATCCTTTTGATAGCACTTCTCCTCTTGTGAAACTACTTTCATACCAGTCTAATTCAGCTTGCCTTAATTTCTGTTTTCAGTTTGGAGCTTGATACCTAAGTTATAATGAAAAAAGCATTTATTAAACATTTACTATAAAATCTACTAAATTTGATATAAGACTAGTAACTATGTGGTAAGATTGACTTATGGATAAAATTAGTTAATATTTATTTAATAAATTTAAAGTAATAGTGCTTTTAATAAATATTAATGAGGTATTGTATGCATTGTATGTGACCTTTGTATGTGTTACCTCATATGATTCACACAAAAGTTCTGTGTGACTCATACTACTATTATCCTGTGTTATATATGAAGCAGAGAGAGGTTTAATAACATATTGGTCACACAACTAGTGTATAAGGGACCAATAAGGGAAAAATATGAGAGGTTTACTTTCTACTTGAACATGACTTCCTATATTAAAAAAATAAAGATTCCAGTAAGCTTAAGATTTTAATATTTAAAATATGCACAAGCCTTTCCCAATGGTATGTGATGGTCTCTCCTAAATGGTGAATATAGAGGACATGTACATCATATTTTTCTGAATATATTCATTATTGTAACTGGGGAACTGGTTCAATGACTATTCATAGTAGTTTTAAAAACTTATATGAATGCAGTCAATATGACTATTATAATTATCACCAGAATAATCAATTCAAAAACAATAACAAGGCATTTTGACAGAATTGACTATTGATATTGATAGTACACACTTTAGAGCTGACTGGTTTAGAAGGGAAATTGTTTAGCAGCAATGTTATTATGTTTCTAGTGTATTGGCTCATAAAAAAATAAACAATGTTTATACATGTTTAATCCTTCCCCACCATTTTAAATGTTTATTCTTCCATCCCAGTTATTCATGCATATGGATAGACATCATAAACAATTGGTACAGAATAAACTTTTAAGAATAATGTTGAGCATTATATTCCCACTGTCAAACTTTTATTCTTTATATTTTCTAAGTATTTAAAAAGTAAATCTTTCATGTTAGTGTTGTTTCCTCTAGAAGCATATTTAATGTAATTATTATCAAGTCAGTTGCCTTTTTTTTTCAGTTTAGTTTAAGAAGATATGTGCTTTAGTCAAGATTTTACTCTTCTGCAGAAATCATTGTGTATAATTTATTTAACCTCTAGTCTGCTTAAAAATACTTTAATTCATCCTCTTAAATTTACAGAGTACATTACCAAAATAGACATATGGAAATGTCATATACTAGTCATTTTTCTTCCTTCTTAATGGTTGCTCCCATTTATTTATTTTTTGTGTGTAGGCTGAGACCAGTGATGTGCAAAGAGTTAGGTATTGTTGACATTGATGGCAGAACAGTTCCAAGTTAGAAAAATATAAGCAACAGAATAAAAAATAGCAGCTTTTACAGATCACATAAATATAAAAGAAATTGGACACTGTAGAATGAACTTGAGTATATTTTTTCCTGGAAAAAAAAAACATAAAACTACAGAATATGATGTTTTTTTAAACAGTCTCTAACCTTATAAAGCTATCATTTTCCTCCCGTCCTATTTACTGAGCACCTATTAGAAATGACTCATATGCACAGATTCCATATTAACTGATTTTAATATTTTAATAACTCTTTGAGGAAGGCAGAGCACATATATATACTTATTTATAGATGTAAAATCTGAAACTCTGAGGTCAAACTTATAGTTCTGAGTCTCATACCATTTCAGATCTTCTCTGATCTTAAGAGAAACTACTGTTTAATGCAGGTAAGTTACACTGTGTGTCACATGCCTGATGGATAATATAGCAGACTTTTCCAAGCAACAAATAACCCCATGTATACCCCATAACTTATGTTATTCTCACTTTGATCACTTAGATAACCTTAAAAACCATTCCTCTCCTTCACCTCCCTCATGTTCTCACACAGGTAATCTTCTGGCAAGTTCTCTCCCCTTTTGGGTATCAGTGCTAAAAGAAGTGAAGCATTTTGTGAAAGGCCCTGGTCCTAATAGCTATATTACTCTGCTGGTTGAGAGTCCTCTCTGGATTCTTAAAATTCTTCAAAGCTGAAAAATTTCCTCATTTGAGGTAGTCAAGGAAATACTATCCTGGGTTCACAGAGAAAGAAAGATCAATGAAGTGAAGAGATTATGCTAGAACCTACTTTATCCAAAAATATGAACACTTGTGGAGAAAGTTTCTACCTAAATTTTTGTTCTCAAGGACAAATGAAGTATCTTATTCAAGAATATATTTTGTTTGGGTTTAGCATATTATTAACTATTTATAAATACAAGTTACTAAAGTCAGTTGTTATGTAATTGGGACACCTATAAGTCATAACAAATGATGAGCAGATCTTGAGGGGGTAATTCTCAGAAGAGGAAATCTGTAGCTCAATGCTTGAAATTATTGTAGGATGTAGCAACACCTCACTTCTGTACATCTGACAGTCACACTTTGCTTGATGAAACATTTTATAAATTGATTATATCTCTAAGCTAAAAAACCTTGAAACACCAAATTCAAAACGAAGCAAACAAACAAAAGAGTGACTTTATAATTATTGTCAAAATCTTTCTGAGTAGGAAGTCTGTGTGTATTAATACATGGAAATGTGTGGTGGCATTTGTTGTTTATGTGCTTGGTATGCAAAGAAATTTATGGTACAATAAATACATTTTTGAGAGGAAAGGATAAGTGTTAAGCTTGCTGGGATTTTTTCTTATTATTGAAAACCTATTGTATGATGTAGCATAATTTAGAACCCTTGGATTCAGAGTCTGAGTACACATTGTTTATAGTAAAAAAGTATATGTAAATCACTATACATACACAAAGAACAATATATTTTCATGTTTTCTAACCTTTAGAGATTGGTCTTATGTGTTTTTGTCAGAAACAGTAATGGTACATAAAATTAAAAGATAACAGATGACCTTTGAGTGAATATGGTGACATTTCTCTCCAGGGACTTTGCCAATGTCATATACTGTCAAAGGACAGTTTATTTTTCTCCATAAATTATGTATAACTATTTCTAATGTTTTACCATAGTGACCCTCTTTCTGAAGCATTACTCTATTTAAAGAGGGAAAAGTAGAATCTTAAGTACATAAAAATATTCTAATTTCATGTTAGAATCAAATTATCCAAAACATTAGGTACAAATCTGGATGAGTCATTTTTATTTAGCACTAATTTCTAAAATATTTAGATATTAACAGTATTATTATATTCAAACAAATAATTTAATACCATGAAGGAGTAGCCATCCATTGCTTAGCAGAGCAAACTGGTATCTAAAGAACCCAGTTCTGTCTGGAATTCAGTATAAGAATTGAATATTATCCATTCACTCACTCAATTTGCTTTGTTCTAAGAACTGTGTAAAAGTGCTGTTCCAGCTATATTACAAGTGTAAGACACAACTTTCATCTTCAAGAAGACATATCTTTGGGGGAAGATAAAACTAAGGCAAGTGAATTAATTTAAGAGAAAAAACTTCCAAATGAAATAATTCATGGTTGATTGACATGGAGAGACTGCTCACTGTTATTTGGGTTTTGCATACCCAGAGAGAAGGAAGAATGTCTTACTGGTTGAAGAAACAGCACCAGCAGGGAGGTCATTTAGCATGGAGGGGCATTGAATTCCTCTTCATGACAGAAGAAAAGAGAATACAATTATGTGAAAAGATAAAACACTAGAAAAAATTACCTCAACAAATTCTTGTTCTCAAAATAGGAATCATCTGACACATCTTTAAAACTGATTTTCATGATTATTTTTAAAGCTTTTCAAAAATTAATCCCAAAAGTTGCTTAGGCAAGCTGTTCCAGAGTTTATCAATATTTTTATTAGTAATAACTATGATTTTTTAAGTCAACACTTTATATGCATTGAATAAAATAAGACATTTGTAATACAGAAACTAGCATAGATTACTCAATAAATTACTCTCTCATTTAATCCTCACCCATCGTCAGACTCCCACAAGATTCATTTGATCCCATCTCATGTTATGCAAATCTTCTGCTATTCATATCCCCCCATCTTTCAAATATTTAGACACTTAGAATGCTTCACCATTGTTATTACATAAGTAAAAGTCCTAAAGGAGTCTTTTTAAAAATTGAAAAAAGAAAACCTATATCTTTCTACATAGAAGTTTATACTTTCCAACTTATTTTCCATCATATAACTACATTTAGATAGTGCTTACGTTACAGTGTGTCAGACGTTCTTCTAAGCCCTTTATGTACAGTAGCACATTTAGTCTTTGACAATCCTGGAAAATAAGTATTCACATTCTAAAGACGAGAGGGTTAAGAAACTTGCCCAAAGTCAACCTGATAGTAGTAAGTTGTTTAAGGTTTAGTATAAACAATTTGTAAGTCCAGGATTTTGTAAGCAATTTCTTCTACTTGAAAAACTTTCACTGACTTCTCTGCTTCATTCTACCACTTTCCTTCTATTTATGTACAACATAGTTTCACCCCAATACTGATTTCATCTAATGTTCATGACATCATTCACTGCATCTTAACCACTGTGAAACACTGGTTTGTGAGCAGAGAGAGGGCAAGTGTTTGCGGTGTAACTCACTGCAGCAGCTATACAACACACACCTCAATTGCAGGTAACTCATGTAAAGGAATTGATCTGTGCAGTCTTGGGTGTTCTGTTTATATGCAGGCCATTGGCTGGGGATAAGTATGTATTATCCAGACTCCCCCAAATCTATTTTCCATTGCCTTAAATTTTCACATAATTCAAGTGAGATAATACATGAGAAAGATCATATTCTAGTTTCTGTATGTCAGTTCAGGCTGTAACAAAATACCATAGACCAAGTTACTTAAATAACAAAAATTTAGTTTTCACAGTTCTGGAGTCTGGAAGACCAAGATCAGGGTTTCAGCATGGTCAGGTTCTGGTAAAAGCTTTCTTCCTGGTTTGCTGACAGCTGCCTTCATACCGTGTCCTCAAAATATCAGATAGAGAAATTGAGAGAGAGAGAGAGAGAGAGAGAGAGAGAGAGAGAGAAGAAGCTAGCTCTATGGTATCTTTTCTTATAAGGGCACTAATCTCATCATGAGGGCCCCTACCATCATGACCTCACTTAAACCTAGTTTTCTCCCAAAGGCCCCCATCTCCAAATACCATTACATTTGGGTTAGAGCTTCAACATATTAATTTTGAGGGGGACAAAATTCATTCCAGAGCAGTTTCTTACTGCTTTTCTTTTTCTTTTTCTTTTTAAAAAAGAAAATCCTATTTCCAAAGTCTTAAATATCCTATATTAGTACATTCCCCGCAAAGAGATAGGAAATTAACTAGAATTGCTAAATATCACTTGATTGTGATGCAGAATAACTTTTAGGAAAACTAAACTTGAAAAACTATGCTCTCTAAAGGTGATAATCCCAGTTTTACACTTATTTTTGTGAGCTTAATTTCATAATTTTTGAAACATTTTATTGCTAAACTGAAATTTCTCTACGAGTTTTAAATCACTTCTAATATATATATATATATGTATTAATATAAACTCCAAAATGAATGCAGAATATCAATATAACTGGCTTTATTGTTTAAGTGTCTGTTATCATACACTCCAGTATTATATTTTGTTTAAATTTATTCTACTCTGCTCTTGATTATTTGTCTTGACATTCCATGACTCTGGTGGTTGTTACTAGGGAACTACACTTGGTGTCTTTTGCATAAGAAGCACTTGCTTCTTTTCAGTAATTCATCTTTTTCTATTCATTCCAGCTTTTCCAACTCTTCTATTTTTCAATATTAAAATTAATTCTACTCCTGAACTCTGCTATTTAAATTGTTTTGTACATAGTTTTTATTAGATTTTAGTAAAAATAAAAAAAGTAAAAATTTCTTAACCTCACAAATAGGTGAATTAACACGTTTGTTATAGTTCATGTCCTTAGAGATTTATCATTTTTAAAAATTATAATTAATAATCCAAATTTGGCTTTGAAAACATATTTATTTTAATATTTAAGGACAATCATTTTCTTTTAAAAATGGTCTCAGAAACGAATTTAAAAATATTTACATAAAATGATTTTCATTCCAGTTCTTACCAAACATTTTATTAAAATGAGAAATCATATATAATAAAATACTTATTGTAAAATAATTTTAAACTTGGATTAAAAACTGTGCAGTGTTTTTGATTTCTCCCTGCTTTGATCTAAAAAATTAGATTTTTCTAATATCTAGAAAGTTAGATATTCTTTCTTTAGAATTTTCACTTCTCATTTATGGGGACAAAACATGATAGACTAGACACTTGATGGTAGAAATCCCCAGTGATGATTTCAGAGATAGAATTATATAATTTAGTACTTCTCCATGTTAAGATTTTTAAATAAAACTATAACTTTAAGGTTATTTTCTACTCTTCTAAATATCAGAAATTACTAATCCTTAATATTTTTATGTAACATGATTTTCTCTTCAGAGTCCTTTATTGAAAGTCCAGTAACCCTAACTGAAAGATGTTATGCTCAGAAAAGCTTTTTTTGTTTGTTTCTTTGTTTTTTCTTGGCTGCACTGCACGGTTTGTGGGATCTTAGTTCCCCAACCAGGGATCGAACCCTGCAGTGGAAGCATGGAGTCCTAACCACTGGACTGCCAGGGAATTCGCCCTCAGAAAGCTTTAATTCCACAATATTCATGTTTTATGCATTGTCAAGTAGAAAAGATTTCTAATATATTGCCAAATCTATTGGAATTTACTCACTGCCGTGTTAACAGGCTAACTCCAGCAAGTCTTGGGCTAATGCTTGATGATGAATAATGGCCTTTAAAGACACATGATGTATTTATCTGAATGATAATGCAGACTCAGCCATATGTAAAGAAACTTCGGAAGGCTGCACTTCTTTTTTATTTTTTTTCAGCTTCTTTTGTTTTTTAACATCTTTATTGGAGTATAATTGCTTTACAATGGTGTGTTAGTTTCTGCTTTATAACAAAGTGAATCAGCTATACATATACATATATCCCCATATCTCTTCTCTCTTGCATCTCCCTCCCTCCCACCCTCCCTATCCCACCCCTCTAGGTGGTCACAAAGCACCAGCTGATCTCCCTGTGCTATGCAGCTGCTTCCCACTAGCTACCTATTTTACATTTGGTAGTGTATATATGTCCATGCCACTCTCTCACTTTGTCCCAGCTTACCCTTCCCCCTCCCCGTGAAAAACAAATACCGTATGCTAACTCGTACATATGGAATGCACTTCATCTTTTTATTGCTATGACAGTAGGAAAGGGATGAGAGAAAGGGTGTATGAGTGATTCCCACTGGGACTTAGCCACTTAAATTATGTATAATATTATCTCTTCATTGTTCAAGTGATCCTTATCTGATCCTCAATCTCAGTCACTTGTTTTAGATGCTAAGAATAGAAATTAATTAAGGACAAATTTTAGTTCTAAAAGTTATGGGGGAAAAATAAAAGGCGTAACCAAAAATGTTAGTGTAAAAAAAATACATTTACAAGTAGACATGCAAAGGAGCATCCTCTATAATCATATTATCTTTGAAATCTTAAAAATCCTAGGACTATATGTTGACTTATTTTTTTGATGAGATGAAGGCTAAAGGTTGAAATCTTTCCTTTATAAATAATAAAAGTATATGCAGAACATTCATGACTAGGGTCAAATAAAAATAAATGTTATGGATTGCTTTCTCTGAAAGTAGTATTTATATATATAAATGCATTTGAAACCAGTGAAAATATATTCAATAATGAACATGATAAAGTTAAATTATCTAAAACAAATTCTAACAGATCAATTTGTCTTTGTATAAATTGTACAAAAAAGGGGGATGGACTGCATATTATCTGAGACTCTACTATTAAAGTGAAGATTTTAGGCAAAGTATACAAAATCAATGAAATCTTTCACCAAGAGTGATCTACATCTCGTGTCTTTCTCCAATCCATCCACTATGTACAGATATCTTATGATTCATATATCAGTTACAAAAATAGTTTCTGTAGCTGCATTGGTCTGCAGCATTACAACTGAGCAGGAATGAACACCAGCCTCAGAAAAGAGAATCTGTCTTCAAAACATCTCAACATTAAGAATGAAAATTAGAAAAGAAAATGTAAGGATGTATAGAATTTAAAAATTCAGTTTGCATCCAATGAAAAAAATTTGCAATAAAAGAAGAGAAATAATATATGCTCACCAAGGAAAACCATTTTTTCAGACATTTAAATGGAATTATTATACTAAAATGAGGAAAATATTATCAAACTATCACGTTTTATTGTCAGTCATATAAAACTGTTTAAAATATATACTAAGTAAGAACAGAGTGGGATTAAACAGGGAGTGTAGTTAAACCAAAGTCACAATCAGTAACAAAACCCTTTAGGAAGAAATAAAAAGGAAAATCTATGATAGAAAATCAAATCATCTAAAGGGATGATAAACTTGGGAAATATAACCAAAACAAAATGTAATTTAGTAAAATTATAAAAATAGGAAAGAAAGAATGACATGTATGCAACATGAAATATGGAGTTGCTACCAGTGCATAATTGGATTTTTCAAGAAAGAAAATGGAAAGAACAGTTGTTAATCAAAAGTAGAGTAGCAAAAAAGAATTCTTAAGCCAAAAAACAAATGAACTTAATCTGAATTTAATAAAAAAGTAGGTTTGCAAATGAAGTCAAATTCTGACTAGAGACAAACTACAAAATATATTCAGCTAAAATATCAAAATATAGTGGAGGAAAAAAACAAACATTCTGATAGCAATCATGCAGAAAATCCAGGTCATTTAGAAAATTGAATGATTTCAGATTTATCTTGGAGTAGAAGGAGGCAAAACAAATCCAAATGATTTCAGATTTATTTGGTAGGAAAGGGAGGCAAAACAAATTGTCAAAACACTGACAAATTGTGTTGTATTATTATTAATTCAAAAAGATAAAAAACCCAGAATTCTTTAGCCAGTTGAGTGTTTATTCACAATAAAATAATACTCAGATATTCAAGGTTCAAGGATGTTGTTATCATGAAATTTTCTTTGACAAGATGTGTGCTTCATTTGATCAAGGGGTGATGATATGAATATCTTTACTATCTAATTTTAGGTAAGGAGAAGCTGTAAAAGGAACTCTAGATATTGAGATGAGTAAAGAGACCAAACAATGTCAAAAGGAGGATGGTGGCTAGTCCATTTAAATTTTTGATGCATTTCTGAGATCATCAGAATCAGGACAAAATTGTCATTATTATTCACAAAGCACTAACTAGAGCAGTAGAAAAAAGAAAATATAAAACTAAGGAAGTTTGACAGTCAGGAAATAAAAATGAAAAATATGATCTTGACAAGTACTAGATATAATGCTTTATAAAACAGAGTGCAAAATATGAATGGAATAAAGAAAAAGGAGTCATAAAGTTTAATGAAAAAGTAAAAATATTTTAAAATATTAAAATGTTTCAAAATATTAAATATTAAAAATATTTTAATGGGAAATAACATTAATAAAAATATGTAGGTCCTATATCAGAAAACTACACAATTTACTAAAAGACACTAAAGATTTAAATAATTGAAGTATCGTACCATTATCCTGGAAAATGCACTATATAAAAGAAAGCTATCTGTAAATTAGTACAATTCCAATAAGCAATCTGTTGTATTTTTGTTTCTTGCAAAAATATTCTGAACCTGATCTAAGACTTCTCTGCCAATGCAGTAAAATGATCTTTAAAACTAAAATATTAGCCTAGGATTGCATATGTAGACCCCTCACATGGAATAGACTAGAATATGCAGAAACACATAAAGTGGGTAGACATTTAATTTATGGTAAGTGACACAAATATTGATGAAAGAAACAATGTGGGAGACAATGTTCTGTCACAGAAGAATTAAAGTCATATTTTGTGCCTTAGCCTCAAATCATAGACCAAAATACATTTTAGATAGATTAAAATAAAATAATAAAAGTGTTAGATGACAACAGAAATCTATATGTGTATAATCTTATGATGGCAAAAGCATTTCAAATCAGGATCCACAAGTCAGACATCATAACACAAAACTTTGATAGATTTGATTACATAAAATAGTAAGACTTATCTATGGCTGAAAAAGACCAGAAATGAAGGATATATAAAAAGAAATTGCTAAAAATGTTCATCTTTTTATGGAGAGAGCTGGTAAGGCAGAAATTTTGAATGGAAAAATGGTCAGGCTGTGTAAATAGGCATTCCAAAATTAATGCATTAATATGGGAAATAGTATTTAGACACATTTATGATGTTAACTTATAATTTACTAACACAAAATAATTAACACTTTTCAATATTAGATTGACAGTTTTTCTTTTAATTATAGTATCTGCTGGTAATACTGTATGGGAACTCAGGTGCAGTTGGTGGAGGATGAATTTGTAAAGTGCAATATAATTTGGCAATGTTTATCAAAAGTATTTTTAGAATGTTTGTATCCTCTGATCCAGCAATACTACTTCTCAGAATTTACCTTTAGGAAATGACAGGTACAGATGTACAAACAAGAGTGATTTTTCAGCTCCCCAAAGGAGTGCTCAGTTCTGAGAGATAATCAGCAAATAAAATGGATATAATTTATGACTATCTGTATTTGGGAACTTGAGCAGGAGGTGGAATTTGAAACTGATTCTAAATTATCTAAGCTAGGAATAGGAATAGGGAATTCAGAGGCACGGCAGATTTATTTTTTGATCCTTTTTTTTTTTTTTTTTTGAGATTTACAGCCAATGCCAGAAATTAAGGGAAATACAAGAAATATATAATAGAAAGCTAAATTAACAATAGCTGCTGTAACAGATTTACTTTTTTTAATGCTCAGTGTTTTGAAAATAAAGCTCTTTTTTTCCCCTCAAGCAATTTGGCGATGCATATATTCTTAGTTTGGCAATAATTTTCTTCCAGGCAGAGAGTCAGTGACCCATGGCCTGACCTATTCTTGTGGTTCTCTTATTTTCAACTTGCATCTCCTGAGATCACTCGGGAAGGTTACATGTGGGAGGCATTTATTGGCTGGGCTTTCTTTCAGTTGTCTAGAACACAAATCACATGGTTAACATTCAACTGCCAGTGAAGCTGGTAAATGTCTAGCTCTGTTCACTGAAAGAATAGGAAACAAATTTGTCATTAGCTAGAAATCTCTGCCCCAATATAGCCTTCTGATCAACAAATATTTTTACACCTTCTTTTTCTCCCATCAACCATTGCTAAACCCTGTCCAAAGAGATAACCTCAAGTCCCATCAAGCCACTGTATCCAACTCAAAGACCAAGATCCTCAAATATGCACAGTTCTCTTCATCATCTCTGGATATGTTAGTCCAGGGACAAATGAACCAAAACACAAGTTTCAACACTCTTCTCCATCCCATACACAAAACACAATGATAGAACAGATTCAGGAAAAGCACTCCTTTAAATAAAGGTTCTCTTTTGGAAATAGAAGAAAAATAGGGAACACTTGAGTAGTCACTGATCCATAATAATTGTGAAAATATGCCAGAGTGGCATGAAAAGTTCCCTCTGCCTTGGCAATAGTTATAGTTCTATGAAGAAACTAGATTTTCTTCTGTTCATTCTTTTTTGTTTCTACAATTCTGCCTTACAGGAAGTTCAACCTTGTCAGTCATACTCTGTGGCCACATCAGAAGTGGGTGTTTGGTAATATGCCCTCTGTGGGGACGACACAGCTTTTATAGGCCACTTCTTGCTTTCACCAAGTTTGGGAGTCCAGAGATTGTTTGATGTTTCAATTGTCAGACTTTTCTTTATTTTTCTTTTCTTTTCTAACTAGGTATATGCTTCTTTGGCACAATAGTTCCATTAAAAACACAGTAGACTCCTAATATATTTGTCAGATTCTTGTGCCTGTAACCACACTTTAAGACTTTCTGAAAGTGGAATTGCCAGGCCTAATTTATTTCTTTACTCTCTCTCTCTAAATCTCTCTTGTAGGCTATAAGCAGCTCCCATGAAGTTATGCACACAATGGACTTTGGAGGATAGGCAGTACACTTAACCTGACTTTTGCCATAGGGCTGAGCCTTAGTATGTTTTGTTGCTCAGAACCTCAGTTTTATCTCTTATTGTGCAACTTTTATAAATAGTTGATTTTCCAAACTTTTGAGTACTCAAAATATGGAGCTTTCTTTGATCTTTTCATTTCTGCTTGATAACTGGCCATCCTCTACCGGTCTCAGCTCTTTCCTATAATATCTTACTAAAGGCAGAATGTAAAAGTATATCATTAATCTAATCTTTCCAACCACTTCCTTTAAAGTTACAAGTGCAACAGGCATTTAATCCTCAATGTTGAGTATTCATCTTTCTCCTTCTATCAATAACACAACACAGTTTGTAAACCCCCTTCTTCTTGAAGTATGATCTTCCCTTTAATCAACTAATGTGTACTCTCCAGGATCTCTTCCTAGCCCACTTTTCTCTCCTTCTCAGTCTACTCTGCTGGACGCACTTCTTTCAGACTTTAAGTATAGGAGCTTTTCAGGTTTCAATTTTCAGACTTCTTCTCTCTATCTAGACTCTCTCCCTTGGGGAGTTCCTCAATTTCCTTAGCTTTAAATAATATTTATATAATGGTAAATACCAAGTTATAATCTCTAACCCCAGTGTTTCCTATGACATAATTGCATTTTTTAAATGGTATAGTTGTATTTGTCACATTAAAAATACACACACACATATTTTCAGGTGGAGAAGAGGAGAAAGAAAAGGCATGTAACTATACAAAATCATATATGTGTATTTGTTTATCCTGTTTCTCCCTTAAAATGGAAACTCAGTGGCAACAGTAATTTATATGTCAAATGTTATATTCTCCAACATTTTGTACATTATAGGCACATAATAAATATTCGTTGACTAGATGACTGGTGTAATACACATTAATAAAATTTTATTTTAATGTGCTAGTTTTCAACATAACTCATTCTAATGCAGATATGTATTCTGTGTCTAAATAACACACTAACTAGGACAATATTTTTCTCTGTTTTCTAGATCCCAATGCTCTGGCTGGCCAGACTGGCCCTGATCATGCTCTTATAGGAGGAATTGTGGCTGTAGTTGTATTTGTCACTCTGTGTTCTATATTTTTGCTCGGACGGTATCTGGCAAGACATAAAGGTAGGTTATATTTAATAAAGCATTCTTACATTTGGCAAAAAAAAATTCTAAAGACTAGCTTCATCATGAAATATTATGTGAGTGCGTGCGTGTGCGCGTGTGTGTGTGTGTGTATGTGTGTGTGTGAGAGAGAGAGAGAGAGAGAGAGAGAGAGAGAGAGATGGGGGGTGAAAGAGAGAGATCTAACTACTAAGTTGTTTCAGAGAATTCTTGATTATTTTACTCAACGTTAAAGCTGGATTGGCTATCAAAATAATACTTAGCCAGTAGCCAAAAGTCACAGAGTAAATCATTGGCTCAGGAAAAAAAAAAGGAAGCAAGTTTGTAATTTATCTCTAGGACTGAAATTCAACTCTAACATTAATCGTTTGGTAATGTTTCTATTTGTAAGCTTATGGACACACGTGTGGCCGTATTAGTGAGGAAAATATGTGATTTTTCACAATGGTCTAGGTAGCAAACTATTGATATAATCTACTTTTAAATGGAGTTACCAAAATAAATGGTGACCCGTTTGATGTGATCATTATCAACATCTTAACAAAGGGCCCTGATTGCTACAGCTGCATGGATCACATGGTCTGAAGCCATCATTAAAGAAATCAAAGTACTCATTACCCATTCCAGTTTGGCTGTTGCCTCTAGTTAATCTGACCACAGCTTCATCTACAACATATACTAGAATACCGAAAGAAAGTGTGCAACTTTAGAAGGGTGAGTTGTGTGGTTTCTTACGACTCAGAATATGTTTCAACATATAAGAAATCTGGCATAAGTTTCTTCCTAAATGAATGTAGCTTTAATACTGGCTATTTTACCAGTCTGACAGAACTAACGTATTTTTCTTCCAATACCCACAGGAACATATTTAACAAATGAAGCTAAAGGAGCTGAAGATGCACCAGATGCTGACACAGCCATTATCAATGCTGAGGGCAGCCAAGTCAATGCTGAAGAGAAAAAAGAATATTTCATTTAAGATGCAGGCCAAGATTCTGAATTTTACTTACCACACTGGCTGCTGGAGAAAACTGGCTATCATCTTTCAGAATTCATTTCTATCATCTTCTGCTACCTTTATTAACTTCCATACCGTACTGCTATCAGTAGCCAGTGTATACCAACAATCAGCTGTCGAAAGCATCATTCTTTAATTACTGTACCATCCATAATGCAGGACATTTCTTACTGCCTAAATTCCACACCATTGCTCTTTTAACATACAGTGCTTGAATATACAGCCTTAACAATGTTAATCATCTCCTTGGATCATGATATTGAATTGTTTTTATACATTGAAAAAAATGTATGCAGAGGTTTTTTTCCCCTCATTTTTTGTCCCCTTTAAATCAAAGACCTTGTCAGTTTACCATTGGACAGCTTTCACAAGTAACAAGATTAGGTAAAGACCTAATGTGCTTAAGTTCAATCAGATGTTAGAGGTTTACGATGTTTTCTACATGTCTATATTCAAAGACATGTTTTGGAAACATATGCCCTAAAAGACAAAAACTGAAAAAGACTACTGTAGTATAGATTCTGGAATGTTTGAGATTGTACTGGTAAAGCTGTATCAATTCACTATTTAAAAATTTAGTATTTGATACAGGAGCCATGTATATGGATTGCAATCAGGACATGCTATCTTATATAATTATATAGATCTTACCATTAGGTTATTTTAGCTTCATATACCAATAAATTGTTACAAACATTTTACTGTTTTGGGAATCACAAAACTTTCATTCATTTCTCTAATTTGATTCTGTAATTTATTTGTTCCACAAAGACTCACCTGCCTAAACAAAATTGAAATATCCATAGGGCACAATTTTGAGACATTTTAGTATCTGTATATAGTGCATATAATAAATCCAATTAAACATTATTTGATACATATTTAACTTTTTTGGCTGTAGGTAATTCAGTCATGAGTAAGCATTTTCTAATGTCCATTATATCTCTTTAGATATTACTTAAACCAATATAATAAGTAGGTAACATGTATTAGTATTTTTGTCTGTATGTCCTAGCACTGTTCAACAACAAATTTTTCTAGTTCTTGTTAATTTTTATTTGTTATACAATGGAAGCACAATGTTATAAGGAAAGGTAATTTTAAGCTAACAACCAGTGCACAGCCTCAGGTTTTAAATTACAACCACAGTTGAATAATAATCTAAAAATAAACTCTTAGTTTGCTAAAAATTTTCAAATTTTAATTTGGCAGTTCCAGAGCTGCTTACCTATGTTGGTTTGCCAAAAAGAAGTGTTTAAGATATGTTTTCTGTATAAATGAACTAATTCTTTATATTAAATTCCTGTCTATGCATTTTGTGAGGTACAAACTTATGAAACAGTGAGTGATAGAGAATTTCTGCCATGCTTTTAACTCCAAGGTGAAAGTCTCTTTCTCTGGATTATTTCTGAAATTTTGGTGTATTTAACCATTTAGAAATGCTGTATTCTTAAATATGACACAGAGTCAATCTAAAGTCATATTATTTCTCCTAGTAAAATACGATACTACTAGATTAGTGCTCATTAGACTTACTATATGCTAAAGATTAAAAATCCAGTTAGATAAAAATTATTTTCCCATTAACAAGCACTGCACCTTTAAGAAGAACACACATATGACGATATGGTAGCTATACTTGCGACGTCTGAAAGCATGATGGCCTCTGGTTTTAAAAATATTATTTTGGAATTTATTTTTGGGAAATGAGAATGGTTGAGTATGACATCATGTATTAATATCAAATGAAAGACAAGGGTGCTGTATCTTAGATTATTTATCAGAAAAGTATAAATCTTTTAAGGACAACGTTAGAATTTTTAATTTTTTTTGATCATTGAAGCATATATCTTGTTGATTTCTTACAAGAGAAAAAGGACGATGTCAGTCAAGCAGCACTTTTTCAGAATATACAGAACATAAATAATATGATGTGGTTGAGTGTTAACATAATAAATCATATACAGTATGACATTTTAAGGAAATAAGTCTGCATTGATGTGATTGCATGCTTGTTTTTACAGTTCATTCCATACCATCTGTGGAAAAATGCAATAATATGTTAATATAGTATGGTAGTTTGAGAGAATCAGGTAGGTGCTACTAGACACATTGAAACTAGAATAGGTTTATAAACTGTTCATACCTTTCAATGCATAATCTTTAGAAAGATTCCACAAAGCAAAATTCATCCTGTTATTACAAAAGGGAAAGGTTCTTATTACAGAAGTAAGTTGTATAAACTGCATCATCAATTACTATTTAGAGCCTAATTTCAGGATGCATTTACAAAATTGCTACTCTTCATCGATGTATTTACATCCCTCTTCATTTCATCTGTATTCTACTTGGCTCCAACTGCTAAACTGTTGCCTAAATAACTCAATCATTATTTATAGCACTGCAAAATTAGAAATCCAAAATTGGTTGCACTTCAAGACTTTTGACTCTTTTAACCCTTTACAGTAGTATAAAAACTCACTGGAACTCTGTAAATGAAACTAACTGGTATATTATGATTTGTGAGCTCTAATCAAATATTTTGACAGTTAAAATAGATTTGAATTACGTATCATTTCAGTTACTGAAAGAAAACAGCAGTGGTATTATATTTTCCTATCTTAAATTTTTTTTTTTGATTTTCACCAAATGAGATAAATTGTAAAAATTCTGTTCATTTCTATAAAAATCAGAAAAAATATGAAATAAATTTCTAAATGGACCATGCGAATTGCCATGACTGAAACATACACACTTATATGCCCAGAGAGCCATAGCCACAGAATACAATGGAAGGCGTGTGCACACACATACACCCCACTAGTAGAATATGGAACATTATTCTTTACCAAAAGTAGCTGTTCTCTGCCAGTGTACTGTTTACAGTGTAAATTGTCCTCCATCAAAAAAGTGTAAACAGCATTCTTTTTTTCTTGCTTCCATTTTTGAGTGTCCTAGATAGAACGATTATCAAAATTAGGGAGAAAAAGGAAAGTTTGTGAGTGCAAGGGCAAAGATAGCATGAGCACAGTAGTGTGTGTGTGTGTGTGTGTGTGTGTGTGTGTGTGTGTGTGTGTGTGAGAGAGAGAGAGAGAGAGAGAGAGAGAGAGAGAGAGAATCCAACTTGTTTTCTTTTACCAGAGAATCCAAGAAGCAGTTTAAGGAACCTGACATTGGAGTTTAATCTAGAAACTGGATGACCTCATATTGATTCAAGATACTTAATCTTGCATTGAAACCCCACAATTAAAATAACAAATAGAGAAAGAAAACTAACTTTCCTAAATATGGCAAAAGAAGCTAACACCTCATTTATTTTTATTTCTTTGTAAAAGTATAAATATCTCAATTAAAGGGACAGGCTCACTTGTAATTATGTACTCATGATTGTAACAGCATTGAGATTCCATATAGGCCCATGTACAGCAGCTGTTTGACGGTGATGGTTCTTCCATGTAACATAGCAGTTATCGTGTAATTTAGTGCCACTTATTGCAAAGTGTTACCAAGGGGAACATTTAAAATACTTTTTCTTTTTCTTTGGATATAAGGATAATTGAATGAATGATAAATATGAAATTTCATGTTACATTTTTTAATTGTGGAGAAAATGCAAAACCTCATATCTTACTGCAAATTCCCCATCACATTGCTAATTACTTAGAGCCCTCTAAAAATGCCCACTATAATCCCCCTTTGCAAATGGTAATCTGTGAAGAATATACAATACAAAAAAAAAAAAAATTAAAAAAACAACTGGCAACCACAGCAGAAATAAATGAAAAACATAATGAGAATTATTGAGTAATGCTTTTTATTAAGTGGCACAAAGTACACACTAAAAACTATGCAAAATATAGGTAACTACAGTGTACGTACATGTAAGTATCCTGTACTTGCTGTGTATGGATGTTGGAAACCCATGTAATTATAATATGCATTTTGAATATTGGGAAAGAGGAAATCTTAGTGTAGATAGTAGTACTTGTTTTGAAATATACACTGGCAATATTGAAATACACTCAGTGCAATATCTGCTATTCTATTGCTGGATACTTAATGCAAAGGGATTTTTAAAAATTCTTCAACAAGATCTAAAAGGTTGCTAATCTCCACCTCCTGCATATTAAAGCATTAATTAAAAATACAAGTGACATAACACGTTAAGTTTTTCTTAATCATTAACGTGACACAATAAAAGTATCTGACCTTGTTTTTAGAGTTACTGGAGAGAAAGAGATAACCTGAGTTTTCAACTTTGATGCATATCTAATTGAATTTGGGATTCTTAAACTTTCTTTGAAATGTGTGTATGTTTTAATGGATTGTGGTACTTTTATTACAAGTACAAATTTATTCAATCAAAGAACATAGGTTACCTTTAATAGTTAGAGTCACTATATCTTAATGGAAATTTTTTATATATTTTCTTTTTCTACTCATTCTTCCCTTTCTCTCTCTATTTCACCCCAAACATGCCCTTTGCACTTATACCCTTCCAAAGGCAATGGATTGAAAGTAGCAAGATTATAAAGAGAGCTAAAGGGGACAACATGTAAAAATGGGTTCTAAACTCATCAGCATTTTTATGTATTCAGATATTAATATTGAATGCAATAGTTATTGGATAGAGCTGGTAAATTTTCTGCCATGCATACTTACAATAATCCTTCTACCTCTCACTTTTAACATGGGCTATGATACTTCGAAATAAATAGAAGAAATAATTATTTACAAGGTATCCCAGGAAGCACTCTTTCGCAACTATCGTAACAGTCCTCTCCCCACCCCCTGGGAAATCTCAAAAGCCAACTTTACTTTCAGTGTACTCAACGGTGTATGGATCTGCATTTGTTTTTCCTCTTCTGTCATTAACTTTTCCTATAAGCAAAATACAGTAACTTTATAAGGATAGTTCCTCACGTGACTATTTACTATTTCAATGTGATATAATTGTGTTGATTTTAAAAATAATTTAAATGGCAACACTTTGCAGTCCAAGCTGACATTTCATTTAATATTTAAAATAAACAATTTCTTATAAATTAATGCTATGCTTTTAAGTAAATATATGTGATTTATTTTTCCAAGAAGTGTTATCTATGTAAGACAAATATTTAAGCATTGAAAAATGCCTCCTCATTAACAAATAATCCCTGAATAATGGATGCAAAGTATTGCCACAAATACCCACTTTATTTTGGCTACATAGACATAATATGAATTCTTCAAATGATGTAATTTAATTATTCTAAAAGGAAATGACATTTTGAAAGCAGATTTTCCTTTAGGAAAAAAGGATACAAAAATTATCTCAAATTATGATGCTGAATCTATAAAATATGTTTAAAGTAAAATATATCTATGTTATGTGGTTATGTTACAAATAATATTTGGTGTAATCTTTACCATCTTTTCCATATATATATATATAAATGTATGGTTATTTTGGAGAGAATGGGCCCAAATGTGAAAAAGATGTAAAGAGAAAACACTATTTTCCCCTATGAAATGTACTGTATATTTCAAAAGAAGAAACTTAAAAGATATTTGTAGATTGCAGGGGCAAAAGAGAAACCTACCAGGGCTCAGCACTTAAGCACTTTTCCCACATCCAGGGTCAGAAGAGCGGTGATTCCTACATGGACTTTTAAGTGCAGTATGAAATGCCACATTACACTTCTCTTACACACAGTACTGTCAAACCTCAAATGTTTTCTTTCTTCAGATGCTTCTCCTTTTACATGATACTAGTAGACACTTTTCTCTTTATACTTGCTGATAGTGAAAGTTATATGCAATAAAATATGTGATGGTTGAAAGCAGTGGTCACCAGTTGGTTAAAAAAAAAAAAACTGTGAAATGTAAACTGAATTGTTATCTCTTTATCCTTTTTGCTTTTCTTTGTGTTTCTAACGTATTGATTGAGTCTCATAAATAGAAAGGAAAATAATTTAGAAAAATTTCAAAACTAGTACTCTTTCTCCTTACAAATGTATGAAATTAATCTCTTTACATATTTATTTAACTGTACCTGCTGTACTTATTGTAGATTCAATGATGCAGTTAAGTAGTAACCCAAGGATTTATGAGTTTGGATTACTGACCTATTTTCTTCATATTCAGTTCACATCAATATTTGCAAATTGGTTGTTTAGCTTTTTATTCAACCAAAAAATATTCCCTCAAGGAAGCTCCATTTTTATCATAAATATTTCAACATAACCAACATCTGAACAAGTCTGCCATGTTAAAAAGAATTTAAAGACTTATCTCTGAAAATGGTACCCACAAATGCAGGTGTTCCCAGTAATGTAGCTTCAAAAATAAAATGTTCTATTCATATGACATGAAATTCATAACTTTTGGAAGGGTATATTTATGACAGCATAACAATAAATTCTGTGCTGAAAAGAAGATGCACCAAAATCACACATACTGCACAGAAGATAAACACAATTATTGAATCTACTGTTATCATTAACATTTTCAAAAACCAAAATGCATATTGTAATAGGTACATGACACTTGCATGTTGATTTGCCTATATACTTACAAAGTATTCAATGTGTACTTAGTGGCGCTTAAAATATGTCATGTACAACTCATAAACATTCTTACAGGGTTCCCATTTGCACTTCATCTTTCAGTAAAGTCTTGTCAGAAGAAAATTGTCTGATACATATGGGAAAATAAAATTTGAATTTTAGTTATCTGTTGGACATTACTGAATTGTCTATTCATTTAGTTCATTTTCTTAGGGTTGTTAACAGACATTGAAAGGTGGAATTTCTTTTATCCCACTGACAGATTATGAAAGATGTTACAAAACATATTCCTTTATGCCAAACATTATTTTGCATATCTTTTTTCAACTGCATACATTATCCATTCATTTTAGATTTCCTCAGTGATGCCCATTTTCTTTGTAAGTTTCTAAATGGAAGTTTTAAAAATTAATCAGTAATAAAATGTTATTTTATTTGTAGAACATTTAATTATTGCTCCTTGGAATATATGAACCTTGTAATATGCTAAATAAGGGTTAAAAACAAATGTTGCTGACTTAAGGAAATTTGCTTGAGATTGCCAAAATTCCAAAACTCTGTAAAGATAATTTTACAATCACTTCTGTGTGTTTATTAATGTTGACTAGGAACAGAAGCAAAAATACCTAAACCTTTTTTTTTAAATTTTCACACTCTAACCAGTATTATATATTTCAACTACCTAAGATAATGCAATTAATAATATATCCATCCTAAGCTTATGCCAATAAGAATCTGAGATAAGGTTTTAAATTTATGGAGGATTTTCTTTGTGTCTTTGGAAGTTCACTTACCATAAGGTATTTTATAGTCTACTTTAAATAACAGATTTTGTTATACAGGGTAAGCCAAAGGCTGTACAAGAATTAGTGTTTGGGTCTGATATTTGTGTTAGACCATGAAATATTCCATTAAAATTTACCTGTAAATACAAGGCGAGATTTTGTATCTGGTTTATTTTATGAAATAACATTTATTTATTTTAATTCATTTTTCCTAGCAAAAGAAGCCCTGCGATACATGTTAGCAAATTTGATATTGTGTGGAAAAGCAATTTCAGCACTGAAAGAAAATGATATCTGAAGTAACACATTCATAGATACGATTCTTTATTTCTTTTAAAGTTACACAAAATGCCCACTCTTACTCAGCCTACCACTATATACATATGTGACACCCATGTTTCCTAGATAAATCAATTCCATATTTTCATAATGGCAAGTGTTATTTCTGTCAAAATATTCTTTGACATTTTTTTAAATCAAGGAAGCATGCTGATAAACTTTAATTAATAATTGCATAGCAGTTTTAGCATATGAGAGGGATCTTCATAATATGACAATCCTGGGATAATGCTAAAATTAACTGTACACTCCTTTAAAACAAGAAGTTCCAAGAAGTAGTTAGTTTTAAGTTTTTCAAACTATACTTTGTTTTGTGAAATTTAAAGATAGTTTTTTTTTTCTGTTTTGAAACCTAGCAAATAAAAAAAAAATGTATAGAAAAGAGATGAAAGAGGAAAATGCAGTTTCCTAGTTGCATTTTAAATGCCTCTTAGTGTTATGCTACATTGCATATTATTTAATCAAAACATAACTATTGAATACCTACTATATATTAAATCCCTTACTTGATGAACTCCACCAAGAACTTGAATCTAGCATTTTATGCCTACCCCTTCAAAACCTGTTAATAATTAAATTATCCTTCCAAGTAATGACCATTTTCTGTATTTTTGGCATTGCCATGCTGGAAGAAGAAGTGGAGAAATACTAATTTTTCTAAAAAGTGTAATTATGAAAGGTCTTATGACTTAAACTGAAAAGAAAATAGCCTATTTTTCAACCATTGTTCATAGTCTCAAATTCAATGGATATTTCTATGAAGATTTTCTATTCTGATTTTTTAAAAATAGGTCTGTTTAATAAGTTAATACTTTATTATGCTAGAAAATTTAGGAAATTAACTCATCTTCTGAAGAGTGGCTGTAACAATGACCAAAGTCAGTACATAAAAGTCCTAAAAACATGTGTCCCACACATACTTATGGAAACTTTAATTCATTTTGTTTTTACTAAACTGCATCCTTACACAGATGGAGGGTGCATATAATATGAACACATAGCAGATTTAAGGAATACATATTCAGGTAGACTGGAGTTGGTATACAACAATAATGTAGTGTAGACCTTTTAAACTAATACAATATTTCTGGCAAAAGCAACATAATATTCCTGGATGTGGTAATCATTTGCTCTAAGATTTGAAAACATACTTAACTAGTAAAATTGGTATATCATGAATACATGAGAGAATATCAGGAAATGAATTTTTTTCAGTGTGTTGGGAGAAAAAATAATTAGAAGAGAACTGGAAAATTCCTAACGGTAACGTTTGTCTGTTTGGCAATTTTACCAAATGGGAACATGTCTTAATATCCTTCTGCCAGAGATCAGAGAAGCTTTGTGAAATGGGATCACAGAGGGTCAACAGTCTCACAAACTCCTCGGCTCCACGGTAGGGGGATTTGGGGATCTAAGGACTCCTATTTTAACCACATAGTCTACCAATGACATGTTCATTTGCTTCAAAAAATAACTTTAGATTTGTTTTCATGAAAACAAACCTATCAAAGTTGCACCTCTTGCTATAAATTATTCCCTGTGCTTCAGGCTATTTCCTGCTCTTAAGCACCAAATAATACATATATTGTCTCATGTGACACTGAAGTCCTTTCTATGGCCTGTAAGTAGCATAGAAGGCATTAGTACTTTTAATCATATTTTGCTTACAGATTTTCCTGCTAATCTGATGGAATCATGTAAAACTGAGCGCACACACAATATTTTTCATAGAGACTGAGGCACATTTTAAATCTAACCATGAACTCCAGACTAAGATTCTCTGCTGTAATCTTGTACCAAAAGTCACGTCCACAGCTGTAGAAACATTTCTCATTCATTTTTGTCTTTCTTGCACCCAGCCACTACCTGTGATCTTGGTGCTAAGGCATTGGAGTGTTCTCCCGTAACAGAATAAGAAATATATATTTTTGTTCCTCTGCCAATACTCCCACCCCCTACCCCCACACACACCTGTTTCTGGCAAAAAAAAACGCTTGGAATTTCCAGGAAAAATGACTGATGGTTGAGGGCTCCCCGATAGCCTCAGCATGGAAGCTGGTTGCCAGGGGAACCAACCAGGGATTAGAGTGTTGGAACTTTTAGTCCCAACCCCTGAACTACAGAGATGGGAGAGGGGCTGGAGGTTGAGTCAATCACCAATGACCAATTATCTAATCTACTATGCCTGTGTAATGAGGCCTCCATAAAAAGTTCCCTGAAGTATGGAGTTCAGGGAGTTTTCAGGTTGGCAAACACATGGAGAGGCTGGGAGGGTGGAGAGCTTGGAGAAGTCACGCAAACTCCGTGCCCCTTTCCCCATACCTTCCCCTGTGCATCTCTTCCATCTGGCTGTTCCTGAAGTATATCCTTTTGTAATAAACTGGTAATCTGGTAAGTAAACTGTTTTCCTGAGTTCTGTGAGTCATTCTAGCACATGATCCGAACTGAGGAGGGGCTTGTGGGGACCTCTGATTTATAGCCAAGTCATTCAGAAGCTGTAAGGAAGCTGCCTTTTGCAATTGGCGTCTGAAGTCAGGGGCAGCCTTGTGAGACTGAGCTTTTAACCTGCGGGGTCTTGCGCTAACTCCAGGCAGTTAGTGGCAGAACTGAGTTAAACTGTAGGATATGCAGCTGGTGTCAGAGAATTGATTGGTGTAGGAATCTCCGCCCCCAGCCCTACCCCAGATTTGGATTACAGAAGTATTTAGTGAGAGTAGCATTGCTTTTCCCTTCACCCACATGTGATTCTCTAAATCCAAATACCTTATGCTTCCCCAGAGACATTGAAGGAATATCATTTTCCCACGAGAAGATAATTTTGAAAAACATCTCCAAACTAGCACCACATTTTACAAAAGAGGAGACTCAGGCATAAGAAGTCACATACATACCCATTTAATGGAAAAGCCAGATTTAGAGCACAAATGTAACTACTGAACTCCATTGCCCCTCTATTAGGTAATTTTTTTTGCCGCTGGGAATATAGATTCTCCTTCCCCCAGCATTGTTTGTAGAACATTACTAGCAGTGTTCATCTGTCAGAGGCATCTTCTATATTGCAGGGATCTAAGAGGCACCATTGTTAAACTTGTAAGATTCTGAGCTTCTCTTAGTGTCCTCACAAATGAATGATTAAAATACAATGTGACGTAAATTGTATTTAATGAGGTTGCTGACAGTTAGTAGGAACCAAACCACAGCTTTTTTTCTTTGTAAATGGTGGTGCATAGAGGAGAAAGGGACAGTCTGGGAACATGGTAATTCATGGAGCTAAGAACCCAACGACTTTCTATTAAGGGAGGCTTTGGATACTCCAGGAAACACAAAGGTGTTGGGAAGTGCATGGTGAAGATAAGTACATCTTCCCCGTTTATTGTACTAATTGGTTTGGAGCTCTGGAGGCAAAGTTACTAAAATACCACTGGAAATGGTCATATCACAAGCAATCAAAGCCCAACATTACAAAAGCAGCAAACTCCATTTATTGAAAAAATAGTCACAGTTTGTCAAATATATAAATATGAATCTGTTTAAATACAGATTTATATACTTAGGGGTCTGCTTACATTGATAATCTCAGGCAATACCAGTTCTCATGTGGAAGGACTTGTTCGTTGAAGCTATAATCCAATGCTTACCTTCAGGTCTGGTTTCATGGGTGGGTGACCAGTGGAGTTGCCCAGGACTTCACACTCTGAATGGGGCTCCATGCTTGAGGTTTAATGCCCTGCAGTGGCCACCTTGAAGTGCTTAATAATTTTATCTGAGAATTTGTGTTTTCTAAGTGAGGTCCAATGGGGTAATTAATGGAGCACATGCTGGGGCCTGGAGATTCGACTCATGTGTGACTCTGCTTCTCACCACCTCTTTGGCTCCCCAGACAATTTCTCAGCTGCCCACTCCCCCAGTCATGCTCAGTGACCACTACAGCCCACACCAGGCAGGGGCACAGGCACAGGCATGGGGAGATTTGGGTCAGGATGTCCTTGCCCCACGTGTGGAGTTGCAGGACTGGCTGTGAGGGTCTGCACTCACCCTGTGAATGTCCCTGTGCCCAAGGGAGTACAATATTAAATGGCAAATAAAGACCAATATTACAGGTTAAGAGAAAGACAGTGTAAGACAGGAAAAGCTTTTTTTTTTCTGATTTTTGAACAAAGCATGTCACATTTTCATTTGGCAGAGGGTCCTGCAAATTATGTACCTGCTTGCCATTTCAATAATATAGAATAATACATCATTTTCAAAAGTATCTTTAGGATGACCCTTGACTATTTTCAGGTGCTGTGATAATGGGTGTGTGGTAGGATATGGAATTAGGATTTCTTCTCTTTCTTGGTTAAACATGCTACAAATTTTTTCATGTTTCTATTTCAGGAGAGACACACAGTTAATGTTACTGGTTCGAAATCCTATGGCAAAAGTTACTCAGGAAATTAATGTTTTCTTTTTTTCTTTATATGTTCTTAACCACTATGTGGACAATAAAACAACAACAAAAATGAAAGATGGAATACTCTTGAAAATAAATAATCCAAACCACACGCATAAAATATATGGCCCAGTGCTACGGATATAACCCTGGGAAGGGACTTGGCTGATTATTTCCGATTATTTTCCAAGACATCACCTTAATGTGGCAGTTGCAGTGGCAAAAAAAAAAAAAAAAAAAAAAAGTCAACAAGGTAGCATAATACTAGATTAAATAATAAATAGCAAATAAAGTAATCATTTATTTCTCCTTTATGATTAAAGTTGAGAACCAGATGGAGCTTTGACTCCAAATCGTGATCCCTGTGTTCTAATGAGATTCCCAATAATGAGTAATGCAAACCATTATCATTGATCTTGTTGAAATGCAAATTGGATTTCACTTATTCCCCCTGATTGCAACACTTCAATAATTCCTACTATTTTCAGATAAAATTATGTACGCGAATCTTTCTAATTTAATCCTGCCATTAGAGCCAATTTAGACTCCTTCCATTCCCTCTAATTCTACCCCATTATTCAGTTTTCTTAAAAATCTTGCATTCCATGAATACCTCATGTCCTTCAGTTTTTCCCTCATTTATTCAAAAAGAATTTTTTTTTTTTTTTTTTTTTTTTTGCGGTACGCGGGCCTCTCACTGTTGTGGCCTCTCCCGTTGCGGAGCACAGGCTCCGGACGCGCAGGCTCAGCGGCCATGGCTCACGGGCCCAGCCGCTCCGTGGCATGTGGGATCTTCCCAGACCGGGGCACGAATCCGTGTCCCCTGCATCGGCAGGCGGACTCTCAACCACTGTGCCACCAGGGAAGCCCCCACAGAAGAATTTTTAATCACTAGAAGATATCAGGCCATTTCTCTGAGTTGGAGGTACAATGCTGAGTAAACCAGACACTCACCCTTCCTTTATAGAATATATACTCTAGGAAGGAAAACAGATATTATCCATATATTCACACAAATTAATATATAATTGCTAACTCTGATAAATGTTATATGTAAAATGCTACAGAGGGTAAAAATAGAATGCTTCACCTGGTAGGGTGTCATGATCTGAGGAAGAAATGCTTGAGATGATATTTGGATGAATTGGGAGGTGTTAACCAGGTGAGCAGAACATGAAGCCATAATCGAGGCAAAGAAAGAAACAAATGTTAGGAGCTGAGACAGGCTTTTTTTGGGAAAACATTTTTTAAAATGCCAGAATAGAATTACTTGACTTTTTATCTATATTTGTATCTATCGCATGACATGATTTCTTGCACAATCAGCATTACATGTTTAATCACCACCAACTATATGCAATGCATTGTATTGTATAATGTGTGCAAAATATATAAAAAGAAATGTAACAGACAGGGTCCATCCATAGACACAGAAATCACTCTATATTTTTAAAGTGTGTTAGTTACACAGGTGAGAAGGCAAACAAGGGTGGAAGAGAGCCCAGGATTAGCAGTATTAGGAAGCTGCTACCATGCTGTGGCTGGAGAGAGACTGAAAAGCCCAAAGCCAGGACCTTCCACCAGGAGCTCTACAGCCATTGTGAGGCTCTCGCACAGGATCTGGTATCTATGAGTAGGAGAGGAGCTTGTCTAGCGGGTTCTCGATTCAAGGAGGAAACTCAGGTGTCCCAGAAAAGGAGTGGGAGTAGCATATTTTCTCCCGTTCTCTGTCTTCTAGACTTTCATTTGACCCTTCCAGGTGAAATCTGCAAGCCAGAGGGCAAGGAGGCTTGGAAATTAGAATTTGGGGGGCTACATAGCAGAGGTTTTCTAAGAACAAAGAGTAAGTTTACCAACACCAAATGCTTTCTATATTTATAAATTTTGCCACCTAGTCAAGGAAGGTAATTCCTTGATAGTGATGATTGGATATACCAAAGACACAAATAATTTTTAGTCCTACAACGCTTGTGTTAGTGCACAGGAGATTTGAATCAACAACCACATTATAGGGAAACATTAGCTCATAAATTATAAACTGTCAGATGCTTGAGGTTCAATATTATAAATATTCGATTGCTGTGGTTTTTAACTTATTTCATTCTTTTGAGTACTCCAACTATTCATATATGTTAAACCATTTTTATATATTCGAAGATTTCCCCAATCACTTTATTTAAGCAACAAATTTTACTGAGCACCTACTATGTGCTGTGGATTTTTCCATGTACTACACATATAAAGATGACAAAATCTAATCTATGTTCTTGAGAAGGAGAAGTAGTGGAAGAGGCACCCTTAAAGATATTCACAGTATACTATTATTGAACACTACAATGAACATACTGCAGTGTAATAATAAAAAGAATCCCTATGATTGGGTGATGTTGTAGGGGAGGAGGTAAAATACTAGCTGGCCCTTGCAGAAACAGTAAAAGTTCACAAGGACGAGAGGATGGTAAAATCCTTCCCAAGCTCAGGGAGTAGTTCTGGCAAACAGAGACGCCAGTGAGACCTTGACATGTTTTAGCAACAGATCAATTTGAGTGTGGTGTTTATGGGATTTTTCTGCAGTAGTTGTAAAAAATGAAACTTATGAGGGAGGTTTAGTTTTATTTGCCTGTGAAGGAGGGTGCATTTAATTCTGTAGGACATATTGTAAGCATTTATTTTTGTCTGCATATTTTTAAATTGCAGAAATTTTTATTTTTCTTAGCAAAGTCAAATGTTGAAATCTAATGTGCAGAATCATGAAATTGTAACTACTTTTGTGAATGGATTTGGAGAAGTCTATCCTCCTTTTTCACTAGCCTTTTCTTTGCCAACCAGAACTAACTAAACCCTTCAATCATGGGATCTTTTAAAAATTATTGCTAGATATTAGAGAGTTAACAAATGTATTTAAGTAGATAAATGACTTTTTTTTTTTTTTTAACAAAGAAAACTCTTATGGCAGCAAAGAGAAAAAAAGAGAAGAGGAAGAGATCCATTCATTAACTTGTACAATAATGTTTACTGAGCCCCAGCCTTTTGCTAGGTGCTGGGCAGAGGGAACACCAAGTGACCAAGATCCAGTTTCTCCTTTCAATATATTGTGAAGGAGACAAATGTAAACAGACAGTCACAGGTTATGGTACTAGAGTCTGTGTTTGAACTAAGTTCAGTGTGAAGTAGGAATCTTACTGCTTCTTGAGAAATCAGGGAGACCTCTGGGGAAAGTGACATCTAGATGGAGATCAAGAGGGTGAGTAGGAATTCCCCTGGTACAGACAGAGGGGTCAAAGTAGGGAGAACATTTCAGGTTGATGGAGCAGCATATCCGTGGCATTAAAAACCCACGGAGATTTGGGGGAACTGCTGTTCAGTAAGAGTATACAGATTACAAGAAGGTTGGAGAGATGAATTCAGAAAAGTAAGCAAAAGTCAGATCAAGAATTTTTGTAAGTCTCATTAAAGATTATGTACTTTACTCTTGGATAAATCCTTTGTCATCAGAGTATTTCAAGTGTTCGGAGACAGCAAGAGTAGTTAGTCTACTAACAATAGGACCTTCCACATCTGCTGAGGGATTCCAACATTTTACAAGTAATAATATTTGAGTTCCCTAAAATTTCATTTTTACACATCACCAAGTCATAGGAGACAATCTAAGCTGAAACTAGCTCTACCCAAAGTACAGATGGAGAAATGTAGTTATACAATCCCATTCTTCCTCTCTCCAAGTCTATTTGCCTAACCATTCATGGAGATAGCTTTACGTTCATACTATTAGTCCATTTACTTTGATCACTTGTACTTATTTAGGTCCTCTCTTCTTTCTTTGTCAAAAACCATCTTTAAGGGAACTTTTGTTATCTTTGCACAAAGCTGATAATATTCTTATTAATCCTTAATGCACTTCTGTGTTCTCTGTTGACACAACTGAAAATTTCAGAAAGTGCTAAAGCATTTACATGCAATGGGGTGTGTTAAAGCCTAGGAGTGTAGCATATACTGAGGTTCCTATTGAATAGCAGAGATGCTGGATATCTAAAAATCCAGTATGTACTCAAGAAATATTTGTTGAATGAATGAATGGTCCATCCAAATTATTTTCTGTATTTCTGAAGGATGGTACCTTCATTCACTCATTTACCAAGAGTTTATTAAGTGCTTCCTGTATGCCAGACACTCTTCTAGGCACTGATCATATACTTATATATAGGGTTATATTTAAACCCGATTTTTGTTTATTTTGTGTGTGTTAATTATGTAATTTGCAAACCAATTTATAGAGAAAAATTGTGGGACCAACAAAATAATGACATTAGAGGCGTGAGGGTCCGAGCTGGGGACGCTGAGACAGGGTGGCCTGCCCGGGGGCCGGGAGCCCTGCCTGGAGGACAGGGCATCTGTCGGGTCCTCTTTAGGGGTCCAGAGCATAGCTAGGGGCCAGATGCAGATTTGGATGTTCTCAGGTGGTGAGGAGTCATAGAGAGGCTTGGTGAGTTCAGGGAGGGTGCTCTGGAGTAGACGGGTGCGGAGGACCTGGTATAGTTGGGACCCGGGTGAGGAGGGGTCAGGCAAGGGATGCAATGACTTCGTGCACCACAGACCAGCGCACCGACTTCCGCTCCCGCCCCGGAACGCGGAGGGAGAGCACAGCCCCGCGGGACTCAGAGCCGCACCTCCCTCCCTCGCCCCGCCCGCTCCGCTCCAGCAACGCGCGGCCGGTCCACGCTTCACGCGCGCCTGGAGGAGTGGGTGACCCTTGGCTTCCCGGGGCGCAGGCGCCCCTTCTCCCGGGATCCCTACGGACCAAGCATCCCAGCCCGCGCCTGCTCTCTGCGCTCCGCGTTGACCGAGATTAGTGTTTTGACTAGTGAGTACGAAGAAACGAGAAAGAGGCTAGGAAATTGAAAGATACAGGCTTTAAAGTGAGTGTAATCTGGAACTATGGTATACAAATTGTACAAAGAAGAACGGGAACATGAGAGGAGGAGACGTTAAAATGTGGTGATATCTATGGGTTACAGTTGCTGGGTTAGGAAGTAGAGGGAGTGAGACGGAAAAGAAAGTTGGGTGTTTGAATTTCTGAAGTATGGGAGCTTGCAGCTGTTGGTAATGATAAAATCTACAGTAGGTTCCTGAGAGTGGGTGCTTGAGGTAAGATGGAGGGTAAAATCACTAAAGATGGGGTACAGGACATGCTGGGCTTGATCATCTGTGTAAATATCGAAATCACCTGGGATTGTGACACAACTGTTGTAATGAGTGGTGGTAAACTAGGATCCGGCGTACTGAAGAATGCTTGTTTTGAGGGTTAGTATATGAGAGAAATAAGAAGAGGTGCTGTAATCTGATGAAATAAAATACAAAATAGGATTAGAGAAAATGATGTGATAATGATCTAGAAACGGCAGTGAGAAAGATGGGGATTACCTACTTCATCCACCCCCCCCCCCCCCCCAGGCTGGTTCTGTGAAGGCAGTGAGAGACAGCATCCATCAGTTGTGCATGGTAATTCTGAAGATGAAGACCTGGGGTTCTTTGAATTTTTGTGGTGCCAGACATAAACTGGATAAAAACAAAAGTACATTGATCCTGGTGGATTCAATGTAGACTGACTGTTAAGAGGTAAGGAGAGTGGGCGTTTTCCCAGGAGAGGGCAAAGTTCTGGAATTCTCTTGACTTCTTCTTTTGAAAGTGGGGAGAATAGAGAAGGAACATTTATATTCCAAGAGTGCCCCAACCCGCTTTTGGCCCATGCTAATGGGGTATACTGTATAAATTTCAAAATTTCTGTATCTTATATTTTGACATCTTCTTTCCATGTCTTGGCTATTGTAAATAATGCTGTAATGAATATGAGGGTACATACATCTTTTCAAGTTAGTGTTTTTAGTTTCTTTGGGTAAATAGCCAGAAGTGGAATTGCTGGATCATATGGTAGTTCTGTTTTCATTTTTTGAGAAACTTTCACACTGTTTTCCACAGCGGCTGTGTTAATTTGCATTCCCACCAACAGGGCATAATGGTTACCTTTACTCCACATCCTACCCAATACTTGTCATTTCTCGTCTTTTTGATGATAGCCATTTTGGCAGGTGTTGAAGTGTTAGCTCACTGTAGTTTTGATTTGCATTTACCTGATGATTAGTGATGTTGAACATATTTTCATGTACCTGTTGGCCATCTGTCTGTCTTCTTTGGAAAAATGTGTACTCAGCTCTTCAGCCCATTTTTTAATCATATTGTTTGCTTTTTTGTTACTAAGTTGTATGAATTCATTATATATTTTGCATATTAGTCCCTTATCATATACATGATTTGCAAATGTTTTCTTCCATTTTGTAGGTTGCCTTCTTATTTTGTTGATGGTTTCTTTTGCTGTGTAGAAGCTTTATAATTTGATGTAGTTCCACTTGTTTATTTTTGCTTTTGTTGCTTTTGGTGTCAAATCCAGAAATTATCACTAAGTCCTATATCAAGGAGGTTGCCACCTGTGTTTCCTTCTAGGAGTTTTGTGGTTTAAGGTCTTATGGTCAAGACTTTAATCTCTTTTGAGTTAACTTTTGTGTATGGATAGTGGTCCATTTTCGTCATTTTGGATGTGGCTGTACAGTTTCCCAGCACCATTTATTGAAGAGACTGTAACTTTCCCCATTGTATATTCATAACTCCTTTGTCATAAATTAATTGGTCATATATTTGTGGGCTCATTTCTGGGCTCTATACTATAACTTTGGTTTATGTTTCTGTTTCTATGCTAGTACTATACTGTTTTGATTACTACAACTTTATAATATATTTTTAAATCAAGTTGTGATTCCTCTAGCTATTTTTTTTTTTTCTTTCTTGAGATTGTTTTGACTATTTGGGGTCTTTTGTAGTTTCGTACAATTTTTTTAATTGTTTGTTCTATTTCTTTGGAAAATGCCAGTGGGATTTTGATAGACATTGCATTGAATCTATAGATTGCTTTGGGTACTATGAACATTTTAATGATATTAACTCTTTTAATCCATAAACATAGAATATCTTTTTTTTTTTAATTTATGTCTTTTTCAGTTTCTTTCATTAGTGTCTTATAATTTTCCATGTATAGGTTTTTCACTTCCTTGGTTAAAATATTTTTAGGTATTTTATTCTTTTTGATAAAATTGTAAATGAGATTGTTTTCTTAATTTATTTTTCAGACTTTTTTGTTATTAGTGTATAGAAATACAACATATTTCTCTGTAATGATTATATCCTACAACTTTAATGAATTTGATTATTCTAACAGTTTTTTAATGGAGTCTTTAGGGTTTATTATATATAATATCATGCCATCTGCAAATAGTGACAGTTTTACTTTTTCCTTGTTTATTTGGTTGTCTTTTATTTCTTTCTTTACCAAATTGCTCTGGCTAGGAATTCCAATACTTTGTTGCATAAAAATGGTGAGAGTAGGCTTCCTTGTCGTCTTCCTGATTTTAGAGGGCTTCAGCTTTTCACTGTCGAGTATGATGTTAGCTGTGGGCTTGTCATATATGGTCTTTATTATGCTGAGGTACATTCCTTCTATACCCACTTTGTTGAGAGTTTTTATCATAAATGGACGTTGAATTTTCTCCATTGCTTTTTCTGCATCTATTGAGATGTTCATATGATTTTTGCCCTCCATTTTGTTAATGTGAGTTTCTCGAATAATCCCACTTGATCATGTTGTATCATCCTTTTAATTTATTGTTGAATTTGGTTTGCTAATATTTTGTTGAGAAATTCTACATCTATATTCATCAGAGGTACTGGCCTGTAATTTTCTTTTTTTGTAGTCTGTCTTGTCTGGTTTTGGTATCACAGAAATGGTGGCCTTTTTGAACAAATTTGGGAGTGTTCCATCCTCTTCAATTTTTTGGAATAGTTTGAGAAGGATAGGTATTAGCTCTTCTTTATATGTTTGGTAGAATTCCCCTGTTATGCTGTCCTGTCCTGGTCCTCATTAGTTTTGGTATGTTGTATTTTTATTTTAATTTGTCTCAAGGTATATTTTGATACCTCTTTTGATTTCTTCTTTGACCCATTGATTGTTCACTACCATGTTATTTAATCTCCACATATTTGTCAATTCTTCAGTTTTCTTGTAATTAATTTCTAGTTAAATATCATTGAGGTCAGAAAAAATAACTTGATATGATTTTGGCCTTCTTAAATTTATTAAAACTTGTTTTCTGGCCTAAAATATATGAAATGACCTGGAGAATGTTCCATGTGCACTTGAAAAGAATGTGTATTCTATTGCTTTTAGATGAATGTTCTGTGTGTCTGTTAAGTCTGTCTGACCTAATGTGTCCTGTAAGGCCAATGTTTCTTTATTGGTTTCTGTCTGGATAATTTATCCATTGATGAAAGTTGAGTATTAAAGTCCTCTACTATTATAATATTGCTTTCTCTTTAGTATTTCTCTCTTTAGGTCTGTTTATATTTGCTTTATATATATAGGTGCTCCTGTGTTGAAATCATAAATATTTACAAATTTTATAATCTCTTGTTGGACTGACCCATTTATCGTTACATAATGACCTTCTTTGTCTCTTATCACAGTCTTTGGGTGAAAGTCTCTTTTGTCTGATATATGTATAGCTACCCCAGCTGTTTTTTGGTTTCCATTTGCGTGGAATATCTTCTTCCATTCCTTCACTTTCAGTCCGTCTGTGTCCTTACTTCTGAAGTGAGTATCTTGTAGACAGCATATAGATGGGTCTTTTTTAAAAAAATTCATTCAGCTACTTTATAACCTTTCATTGGAGAAATAGTCCATTTACATTTAAGGTAATTAGTCACAGGTATCGATATGTAGTCATTGCCATTTTGTTGTTTTCTTTCATAGTTCCTTTATTTCTTTCTTCTCTTACTCCCTTCCTTTTTGATTTGATGATTTTCTGTCATGGTATTCTTAGATTCCTTTCTCTTTATTTTTTGTGTATATACTATAGATTTTTGCTTTGTGATTACCATGAGGCTTACATGAAACAACTTATATTTATAACAAGCTATTTTAAGTTGATAACAACTTTATTTTGAGTATATTCTATAGGTCTATATTTTCACTCTCCTCCTGTAATTTTATGTTTTTGATGACACAATTTACGTACTTTTATCTTATATATCCATTAAAAATTATCGTAGTTATAGTTATTTTTACTACATTTTTCTTTTAATCTTCATACTAACTTTATTACTGATTAACCCAGCACCTTTACAACATTAGATTATTCTGAATTTTACTATATATTTACCTTTTCCACTGAGAATTATACCTTTATATGTTTTCTTGTTACTAATTAATACCCTTGTTTTAGTTTTAAAAAATCCCCTTTAACATTTCTTCTAAGGCTGGTCTAGTGGTGATAAACTCCTTTAAGTTTTGCTTCTGTTGAAAACTCTCTCTCTCCTTCAATTCTGAATGGCAACTTTGCTGGGTAGAGTATCCTTGGTTGGCAGTTTGTTTGGTAGAGTATCCTTGGTTGGCAGTTTGTTTGTTTTTCTTTTCTGTCAGCACTTTGAATATGTTGTGCCCCTCCCTTCTGACCTGCAAAGTTTCTGCTGAAAATTCTGCTAATTGTCTTATAGAGGTTTCCTTGTACAGAGTACATAACAAGCTGTTTCTTTTGCTGCTTTTAAGATTCTCTCTTTGTCTTTAACTTTTGGCACTCTAATTATAATGTGTCTTGGTGTAAGTCTCTTCTATATTTTTAAACAAAGTGTTTATAATGTGATTTTTAAACAAAATGTTTATAATGTGATTTTTTGATCTATCATTTTTGATATGATCTATTGACTTCTAAAAATTTTTCTGCAAACCTTTATTTAACGTGGGACAAGTAAAGCCTGACTACTTCAAATTTCATATTTTTACATAAAAACTGCACCAAAATTAAAACCTTTTGCTCTTTTAAAGACACTCAATAAAACAAAAATGAATGCTACAATATGGGAAAATGATTGCACAACTACTGACAAAGACTTTTCTTTTCCTTGCAATTAAGACAAATCACCTGATTAAAAATAGACAAAAGATAAATAGACTGTTCACTAGGAAAGGTATACAAATAGTAAAGGAGGACATGAAAAGATGCTCAAAATCATCAATCATGAGAAAAATGTACAATAAAATCATAATGAGATACTACTGCATATCCACTAGAATGGATATATTAAAAATAACAGACACTACACATGTTGGTAAGGCTACGATAAACTGCAGCCCCATCTATTTCTGGTGGAGCACTTTAAAAAATGGTTTGATAATTTCTTATAAATTTGAGCATGCATTTATATGAATCTGGAAACCCAAGAGAAACGCATCTACTCAAACAGAAAATATATATCTATATAAACATGTGTGAATATTCATAATAGCAGCTTGATTCATTATAGTTAAACACTGAAAAAAACCCAAACATCCATCAACTGGAAAATACTTAAAAAAAAATGATATATCCATATAGTCTATAGTACTCAATAATTAGAGGAATGAACTATTGATCTAGAACAACAACATGGATGTATGAATATCAAAAGCATTACATTTAAGTTTACGAAGCCAGACGTACATGGTATATACTTTATGATTCCATTTATATGAATTTGTAAAAGAGATAAAACCATAGTGACAGACAGCTAATCAGCTAATGCTTTCTCAGGGATGAGGTTGGGGAGGTAAATTTTTGGGTTATAGAAGTGTTCTATATTATAGCTATTGTTATAATTACATGACTGCATGCATCTGCCAATACTTTCAAATCATACACATAAAATTGGTGAACTTTATTATGTATAAGTTATAATCTCAAGCTAATTAAAAATATTAGTGACAGGATAGAATATATGATAAGTCATGATGGGATGATTTTTATCCATGTGGAAAAGTACAATTTTCCTATATCATACCAGATTCAAAAATGAATTTTAGGTAAATTAAAGAGGAAGGGATAAATGCATTGGGGAAAATAATCCAGAAAACTTTTATTTCATGCCTAAAGTTTTAATGAAAGAATTAGAGAGCAAAGTGAAAGTGAGAGTGAAAGAAATGTGATGATAAACGATATGAAGAAAATATGAAGGGCTTCCCTGGTGGCGAAGTGGTTAAGAACCTGCCTGCCAATGCAGGGGACACGGGTTCGAGCCCTGGTCCAGGAAGATCCCACATGCAGTGGAGCAACTAAGCCCGTGCGCCACAACTACTGAGCCTGCACTCTAGAGCCCGCGAGCCACAACTACTGAAGCCCGTGCGCCTAGAGCCTGTGCTCAGCAAGAGAAGCCACTACAATGAGAGGCCCGTGCACCGCAACTAGAGAAAGCCCACGTATGGCAACAAAGACCCAATGCAGCTAAAAATAAATAAATAAATAAAATAAATAAATTTATTAAAAAAAGAAAACATGAAAAATATATCAGTCATTATTAGTGTCGATTAAATAGATGCATATTATATCTTACACATTAGTTATTTTAAAATACATAATAAATCTACATAGTAAGAATTTTAAAAAGGAATAAAAAGAGGCAAAAGTGCAAACAGGTAGAAATTTTGAAAACAACAGTAATAATTGTTAATCATAGGAACATCCGCAGCCAAAAATAATTATTAGTAATTTATTCTAGAAGATTAATCCTTCTTGAACCACAATAAATATTTATGGAGTCCTATCCTACTACAAGTAACTACAGTTTTCAGCAGATATCTGAGAGCAAAATAAATTTGCTAGGACGAATTGTATTTTTTATCAGTGGCCAGAACAATATTTGCAGTAAGACATCACACTTTCTTTCATGGACAAATGGTATCTATGGTCCGTCCTTTTGAATCTGAGAAGGGGCTTGAGACTATGCCAAACCAAAGAGTATCATGGAAATCCAACTATGTAAATTCGAAGGCAAAGTCATATCAAGGACACAGCTTTCCCTTGGCCACTCTTGGAACACATGCTTTGAAGCCTGAGTGTCCATGTGACAAGTCCAACTACCTTGAAAATACTATGTTGGAAAATCACATAGAAATAAATAGAGATTCCCAAAGACTCCTGGCCATTCTGGTGCTAGGCCAAGACTTCCTAGCAGAAGCGTCCCAGCCAAGGCACTGGCATACAGGCTTCAAGCTTTCCCAGCTCATACAAACTGGTCTAGAAACAAGTTGGTCCTGCTGAAGCACCAGCCCAGACACCAGATCTGTGAACAAAATAATTGTCGTTTTACACCACTAAGTTTAAGGGTTTTGTATGCAGCATTAGATATGCAGAACATTTGTCTAAAATATAAGGTGGATAGAAAATGTAAAAGGAAACACAGTTATCAAGTGGGGAAAGACAGTAAGTTTGTTTTTAATATGACTTTAATGGAGTGGACATTTCATGTCTGTGTCTTCAGACAGTATCTAGAAGGCAGAATAGGAGCTTAGAAAAAAGATCTGAAGGGGTTGTAGATTTGGAAGACGTTAGCACAAAAGTGATGTCTCTGATGAAGGTATATATGCAGCACCTGCATGTTTCCAACAGTCTGATCACTCCTGATTCAGGGTATCTGGGGTAGGAAATCAAACAGAATCCTCATGGTGTTTTGTGTTTTTTATTGTTGTTGTTTTAATGTCCCATCAACATATACCTACTTATTCAAGTTCATGCTATCAACGTGAATTCCTATTTTTTCTGTCAATTTTATTTAGTCTCTGTAACTTCAGGGTGATTATAAGTTAAAGGTTAAGTTGGAACTTGGAGTGACTAAACTGATTCTTATTTTTACTTGTACAGAAATGGAAGTTGTTTAATACAACTCTTTTTAAAAATTTAATTTAAAAAATGTAGTCCAATGAGTAATTGCTGAAGACCTCCTAAATTAAGCGTCACCATGAAAGTTCAAATATTCATGAAGACTAGAAAGATGCTGCCCTAAAGGATGTAAATATCTACTAGGGAAGGTAAGACATTTCAACATTGAAAAACACACATATTTAAATAAATAAAATGTGGAACAGAGTATGCTAAGTGTCACAGTAACATAGAAATTCAAAGTGATCATATCTGGTTGTAGAGTCAATGCAGGAGGCTTTTCCATGGTATTGGCTTATCAATATTGACACACTGTTGATTAACCAAGAGAACATTTTGAACAGAGTAAACCTTTTAGATAGATATAGCTTGTGTGCACTCATAAACTTGAAGAAGCACAGAGCAGAACTGGAGATACTGCGTAGTTGAATTTGCTTTTCGTAAGTACATACATTCCAAGGTAAGACTATTGGATTTTATCTTCTGATAAAATTGCTTTTGATGGTCTGAGGATAGAATTTGCATGATAAAAACTGTATTTCAGCAACTTATACCTTTATATTAAGAATAAATCAATATGAAATCTAGAACATAAATTCAGGTGTAAGATACGTATGTTTTGTGGATGTAAATAGTATATGGTATATTTCTGGTTTAAGATGGTAAAGATTCTTGTCATCTCCTAATTAGAACCAGTAACAATAAGAACAATAGCATAAATAACGTTTTTAAAAAAAACAAACCAAACAAAAAAACAAGTGAACAAACTCCATTTTAACCAAAATTGAGAAGCGCCAAAGCCTGCAACCTCAATACATGAATGAAAGTGCCAGATTTTGGCCAGATTCAGCAGGGAACTAGATTTTTGAAACGACGATGCATAAACTGAGGAGTAAAACCAAATATTTTGAACAAATAGATCACAGTGTAGGAGCTGGTTGTAGAAACCTCCTGAACTTTGACAATACTTAGGTTAGAGTAGAAGCTGGAAATTATGCAAGCATTCCATCTCTACAAAAGCTTGCCTTTAGTGAGACAAGTTAGATGAGAAACTATGGATTGCAACTTGCTGCTGCCAATATTTGTCAGCTGAAGTTAAACAAAATTTAATTATCTTACATACATACACACACACCCTTATCCTGGGGAGTGTTTTTATCTCTCTAGCATATATTCACTGTTCTCATCATAGTGATGCCCTGGTGTGTGTGTGTGTGTGTGTGTGTGTGTGTGTGTGTGTGTGTGTGTG